>NW_024061096.1:0-80000 GCF_016432855.1 Salvelinus namaycush | reverse complement strand
ATTGTTTTAAAGAATAATGTGCAAATATTGTACAATCCAGGTGTGCAGAGCTCTTAGAGACTTACCCAGAAAGACTCACATCATGAGGATGGAAAATTATGTGGATATATTGAAGCAACATCTCAAGACATCATTCAGGAAGTTAAAGCTTGGTCGCAAATGGGTCTTCCAAATGGACAATGACCCCAAGCATACTTCCAAAGTTGTGGCAAAATGGCTTAAGGACAACAAAGTCAAGGTATTGGAGTGGCCATCACAAAGCCCTGACCTCAATCCTATAGAAAATGTGTGGGTAGAACTGAAAAAGCGTGTGCAAGCAAGGAGGCCTACCAACCTGACTCAGTTACACCAGCTCTGTCAGGAGGAATGGGCCAAAATTCACCCAACTTATTGTGGGAAGCTTGTGGAAGGCTACCTGAAACATTTGACCCAAGTTAAAGGCAATGCTACCCAATACTAATTGAGTGTATGTAAACTTCTGACCCACTGGGAATGTGATGAAAGAAATAAAAGCTGAAATAAATCATTCTCTCTACTATTATTCTGACATTTCACATTCTTAAAATAAAGTGGTGATCCTAACTGACCTAAGTCAGGGCATTTTTACAAGGATTAAATGTCAGGAATTGTGAAAAACCGAGTTTAAATGTATTTTGCTAAGGTGTATGTAAACTTCCGACTTCAACTGTATATAACATACTAAACAGGGGAAATGGTAACCAGGTGTGTGTAATCAGACAAGACAGTCCGGGGTTGATGATAATGAATCCAGTTCATTGAAGCCTAGAAAGCCGGTGACGTCGACCTCCGGAACCGGTGAACAGAATGAGCATCAGTACCGGGGGGACCCGTGACAATTTCCTTATCTTGCAGAATGGTGTCCTTCCTTTCCACTATATGAGGATTGTCTTTACTTCCCCTCTATGTAAAGAGTGTATCTACATACACTAAGCTTTAGCTGTCAGAGCAGCTCACAGATCACTGCACCTGTACATAGCCCATCTGAAAATAGCCCATCCAACTACCTCATCCCCATATTGTTATTATTATTATTTTCTTCTCCTTTGCACCCCAGTATCTCTACTTGCATATTCATCTTCTGCACATCTATCACTCCAGTATTTAATTGCTAAATTGTAATTACCTCACCACTACGGCCTATTTATTGCCTTACCTCCCTAATCTTACTTCATTTGCGCACAATGTACACAATGACTGTACGTTTGTTTATTCCATGTATAACTCTGTGTTGTTTGTGTTGCACTGCTTTGCTTTATCTTGGCCAGGTCGCAGTTGTAAATGAGAACTTGGCCTACCTGGTTAAATAAAGGTGGAATAAAAATAACTAAGGTATTTCAGCGTGTTCGGTGGTGATCTGGATGGTTGCTATGACATTGCAACAATAGTGAACAATAGTGAACAGAACAGCAGCAGCAGTGATCTTATAACATCACACACACACACACACACACACACACACACACACACACACACACACACACACACACACACACACACACACACACACACAGAGAGAGAGAGCGAGAGAGTCCATCCCTCTCCAGCACCTCTATGGGTTTTCTCTACTGCCTTCTGTACAACACCACTCAGCCCTGTACGATACCACCCAGTCCTGTACGATACCACCCAGTCCTGTACGATACCACCCAGTCCTGTACGATACCACCCAGTCCTGTACGACATCACCCAGTCCTGTACGACACCACCCAGTCCTGTACGATACCACCCAGTCCTGTACGATACCACCCAGTCCTGTACGACACCACCCAGTCCTGTACGATACCACCCAGTCCTGTACGATACCACCCAGTCCTGTACGATACCACCCAGTCCTGTACGATACCACCCAGTCCTGTACGACACCACCCAGTCCTGTACGACATCACCCAGTCCTGTACGACACCACTCAGCCCTGTACGACATCACCCAGTCCTGTACGACATCACCCAGTCCTGTACGATACCACCCAGTCCTGTACGATACCACCCAGTCCTGTACGACACCACCCAGTCCTGTACGACATCACCCAGTCCTGTACGACACCACTCAGCCCTGTACGACATCACCCAGTCCTGTACGACACCACTCAGCCCTGTACGACATCACCCAGTCCTGTACGACATCACCCAGTCCTGTACGATACCACCCAGTCCTGTACGACATCACCCAGTCCTGTACGACACCACTCAGCCCTGTACGACATCACCCAGTCCTGTACGACATCACCCAGTCCTGTACGACACCACTCAGTCCTGTACGACACCACCCACTCCTGTACGACACCACTCAGCCCTGTACGACACCACTCAGCCCTGTACGACACCCCTCAGCCCTGTATGACACCACTCAGCCCTGTATGTGCTGATTGCCCTGTACGACACCACTCAGCCCTGTATGACACCACTCAGCCCTGTATGTGCTGATTGCCCTGTACGACACCACTCAGCCCTGTATGTGCTGATTGCCCTGTACGACACCACTCAGCCCTGTATGACACCACTCAGCCCTGTATGACACCCCTCAGCCCTGTATGACACCACTCAGCCCTGTATGACACCACTCAGCCCTGTATGACACCCCTCAGCCCTGTATGACACCACTCAGCCCTGTATGTGCTGATTGCCCTGTACGACACCACTCAGCCCTGTATGTGCTGATTGCCCTGTACGACACCACTCAGCCCTGTATGTGCTGATTGCCCTGTACGACACCACTCAGCCCTGTACGACACCACTCAGCCCTGTACGACACCACTCAGCCCTGTATGACACCACTCAGCCCTGTATGTGCTGATTGCCCTGTATGACACCACTCAGCCCTGTATGTGCTGATTGCCCTGTACGACACCACTCAGCCCTGTATGACACCACTCAGCCCTGTATGTGCTGATTGCCCTGTACGACACCACTCAGCCCTGTATGTGCTGATTGCCCTGTACGACACCACTCAGCCCTGTATGTGCTGATTGCCCTGTACGACACCACTCAGCCCTGTACGACACCACTCAGCCCTGTATGTGCTGATTGCCCTGTATGACACCACTCAGCCCTGTACGACACCACTCAGCCCTGTACGACACCACTCAGCCCTGTATGTGCTGATTGCCCTGTATGACACCATTCAGCCCTGTACGACACCACTCAGCCCTGTACGACACCACTCAGCCCTGCATGTGCTGATTGCCCTGTACGACACCACTCAGCCCTGTACGACACCACTCAGCCCTGTATGACACCACTCAGCCCTGTATGTGCTGATTGCCCTGTACGACACCACTCAGCCCTGTATGTGCTGATTGCCCTGTACGACACCACTCAGCCCTGTATGTGCTGATTGCCCTGTACGACACCACTCAGCCCTGTACGACACCACTCAGCCCTGTACGACACCACTCAGCCCTGTATGACACCACTCAGCCCTGTATGTGCTGATTGCCCTGTATGACACCACTCAGCCCTGTATGTGCTGATTGCCCTGTACGACACCACTCAGCCCTGTATGACACCACTCAGCCCTGTATGTGCTGATTGCCCTGTACGACACCACTCAGCCCTGTACGACACCACTCAGCCCTGTACGACACCACTCAGCCCTGTATGTGCTGATTGCCCTGTACGACACCACTCAGCCCTGTACGACACCACTCAGCCCTGTACGACACCACTCAGCCCTGTATGTACTGATTGCCCTGTACGACACCACTCAGCCCTGTATGACACCACTCAGCCCTGTACGACACCACTCAGCCCTGTATGTGCTGATTGCCCTGTACGACACCACTCAGCCCTGTACGACACCACTCAGCCCTGTACGACACCACTCAGCCCTGTATGTGCTGATTGCCCTGTACGACACCACTCAGCCCTGTATGACACCACTCAGCCCTGTACGACACCACTCAGCCCTGTACGACACCACTCAGCCCTGTACGACACCACTCAGCCCTGTACGACACCACTCAGCCCTGTACGACACCACTCAGCCATGTATGTGCTGATTGCCCTGTACGACACCACTCAGCCCTGTACGACACCACTCAGCCCTGTATGTGCTGATTGCCCTGTACGACACCACTCAGCCCTGTACGACACCACTCAGCCCTGTACGACACCACTCAGCCCTGTATGTGCTGATTGCCCTGTACGACACCACTCAGCCCTGTATGACACCACTCAGCCCTGTATGTGCTGATTGCCCTGTACGACACCACTCAGCCCTGTACGACACCACTCAGCCCTGTACGACACCACTCAGCCATGTATGTGCTGATTGCCCTGTACGACACCACTCAGCCCTGTATGACACCACTCAGCCCTGTATGACACCACTCAGCCCTGTACGACACCACTCAGCCCTGTATGACACCACTCAGCCCTGTACGACACCACTCAGCCCTGTACGACACCACTCAGCCCTGTATGACACCACTCAGCCCTGTATGACACCACTCAGCCCTGTACGACACCACTCAGCCCTGTACGACACCACTCAGCCCTGTATGACACCACTCAGCCCTGTACGACACCACTCAGCCCTGTACGACACCACTCAGCCCTGTATGTGCTGATTGCCCTGTACGACACCACTCAGCCCTGTATGACACCACTCAGCCCTGTATGTGCTGATTGCCCTGTACGACACCACTCAGCCCTGTACGACACCACTCAGCCCTGTATGACACCACTCAGCCCTGTATGTGCTGATTGCCCTGTATGACACCACTCAGCCCTGTATGACACCACTCAGTCCTGTACGACACCACTCAGCCCTGTACGACACCACTCAGCCCTGTATGACACCACTCAGCCCTGTATGACACCACTCAGCCCTGTATGTGCTGATTGCCCTGCCATGGATGTATCTAAGTGATTTAAAGGCCCTGCAGGACAACTCCAGGGCGAGCAGCAGAACTGGGTCCAAACACTATTTGAAATCTTTGCGTTTGCTCTAGCCTGCCTGGATTTCCAAGTGGGCGTGGTTTGCTCTTTTGCGACTATCCTATTGCTTCCATTGCACCAGGCAAGCTCAAACAAGAACAGATCAAGTTTTTTAAATTTGTTTTTCGAATAGTGTTTAAACCCAGGGCTGCCTCCAGCCCAGCCAGTGCCACAGGGCAGGACGTTCAGTCCTGGGTGTTAACTGAACAACTCTCTGAGTACAATGTTCACTGTGTTCACTGTTACGAAGCACTATTCCTCATTAGTTAGTGTTTGTACATGACAGGCCTGTTAATTAACACATTAAATCAGACATACCTACTGTAATACTGCAAGCTAGTCCCGTCACACACACACACACACACACAAACACACAGACACACACACACACACACACACACACTCAATTTAAATTAAGGGAAATTAAATTACATTGTGAGCAAAACGATTAATCATATCACTTGAAAACATTATTTTTAAAGGGTTAATGTCCTTCGATATGAGCATCTGTGGCCTCTATCCTGAATTACCTAAAATATCTCATTGGTGTTACCATCATTGGTGTTACCATCATTGGTGTTACCATCATTGGTGTTACCATCATTGGTGTTATTGGTGTTACTACATTGTGCCACCATTGTACTGGTTGCACAATGTTATCGTAATGGTCAAAAATATTTAATGTCATTAATCTAATGTACCATATTAGTCGATTTAGAATGGGAATATGTACCAAAATACATTTACTAAATACCGCCCCCTCTCCTCATACAGCCTGCCTATCATGTAATTATGTCCCCCCTGCAACCAGGGCAGTAATCTCAGTCACTTGTCCGTCCATTATTATTTTCCCTCTCTATTCCCTCCTCTCCCCCGGTATCTGTATTCATTTTCTCTCTACTGTGCTTTCACTTTGGCTGCATTTACACAGGCAGCACAATTCTGATCTTTTGCACAATTAGTGGCAAAAGATCTGATCTGATTGGTCAAAAGACCAATTAGTTGCACTCTATCTCTCTCTCGATCTCTCTCTCTCGAGGCCAAAAGCCTGAATGACCACCCTTATTCCAAGAAACAACAAGAGGGAGAGAGAACAAGGGAGGGAGAGAGAGGTGCTCTGATCTCTGTCGACAGAGGTCCTCTGCTTAACGATATTGCTCGTTAAGAAAAGAGGGCCGGAGCGAGGCAGCGGGAGGGAGGTGGAATTAGTAGGAAGGGAAAGAACGAGTATACAGAATTAGGTTTTCATCTGTGGCCTGTCTGGTGTGTGTGTGTGTGTGTGTGTGTGTGTGTGTGTGTGTGTGTGTGTGTGTGTGTGTGTGTGTGTGTGTGTGTGTGTGTGTGTGTGTGGCCAGTCAATACTATAGAGAAAAGAACAGGACAGTTACGTAATTTTGTACATACTGTATGTACTGTATATACATTGAGCTCCAAAAGTATTGGGATAGTGACACATTTTTTGTTGTTTTGGCTCTGTACTCCAGCACTTTGGATTTTAAATTATACAATGACTATGAGATCAAAGTGCAGACTGACAGCTTTAATTTTAGGGTATTTTCATCCATATCGGGGGAACTGTTTTGAAATTACAGCACTCCTTGTACATAGTCCCCCCATTTTAGGGGACCAAAGGTATTGGGACAAATTCACTGATACTGTATGTGTATTAAAGTAGTCAAAAGTTTAGTATTTGGTCCCATATTCATAACACGCAATGATTACATCAAGCTTGTGACTCTACAAATGTGTTGGACGCATTTGCTGTTTGTTTTGGTTGTGTTACAGATTATTTTGTGCCCAATATGCATTTTGGTTTGTAGATATGTAGTGGTGTAATAATGTTATATGGTGTACTTGTCACGACTTCCGCCGAAGTCGGTCCCTCTCCTTGTTCGGCCGGTGTTTGGCGGTCGACGTCACCGATCTTCTAGCCATCACTGATCCATTTTTCATTTTCCATTGGTTTTGTCTTGTCTTCCTTCACACCTGGTTTGTGTATTTAACCCTCTGTTTCCCCCCTCATGTCCTTGTCGGAGATTGTTTTATTTTATGGGATTGTGCTAGTATATGTTGGTGTGTGACGGGTTTTGTACCCACTTTGTTATTTTTAAATATTTTGTTTTTTTTGTAGTTTGGTCAGCACTTATTAAATGACTCCGTTTATACCAAGTTCGTTCTCCTGCGCCCTGCCACCAACACGCACCCATTACAGTACTGTTTTTATATTTTGTTTTATGTGTGATGTAAGTGGCTTGGTGTGTGTGGACCCCAGGAAGAGTAGCTGTTGCCTTGGCAACAACTCATGGGGATTCCTAATAAATACAAATATAAATAAATCCACAAAAAAGGAATGGTAAATAATGTATTGTGTAATTTTGGAGTCACTTTTATTAAAAATAAGAATGGAATATGTTTCTAAACTCTTCTACATTAATGTCCATGATTAGGGATAATCCTGAATGAATCGTGAATAAGGATGAGTGAGAAAGTTACAGAGGCATAAATATCATATCCCCAGAAATGCTAACATCCCCTGTTATTGTAATGGTGAGAGGTTAGCATGTCTTGGGGGTATGATATAAAATAATATTCTCCCCTGTTATTGTAATGGTGAGAGGTTAGCATGTCTTGGGGGTTATGATATAAAATAATATTCTCCCCTGTTATTGTAATGGTGAGAGGTTAGCATGTCTTGGGGGTTATGATATAAAATGCTAACTTCCCTTGTTATTGTAATGGTGAGAGGTTAGCATGTCTTGGGGGTATGATATAAAATGCTAACCTCTCTTGTTATTGTAATGGTGAGAGGTTAGCATGTCTTGGGGGTTATGATATAAAATGCTAACCTCTCTTGTTATTGTAATGGTGAGAGGTTAGCATGTCTTGGGGGTATGATATAAAATGCTAACCTCCCTTGTTATTGTAATGGTGAGAGGTTAGCATGTCTTGGGGGTATGATATAAAATGCTAACCTCCCTTGTTATTGTAATGGTGAGAGGTTAGCATGTCTTGGGGGTATGATATAAAATGCTAACCTCCCTTGTTATTGTAATGGTGAGAGGTTAGCATGTCTTGGGGGTATGATATAAAATGCTAACCTCCCTTGTTATTGTAATGGTGAGAGGTTAGCATGTCTTGGGGGTATGATATAAAATGCTAACCTCCCTTGTTATTGTAATGGTGAGAGGTTAGCATGTCTTGGGGGTTATGATATAAAATGCTAACCTCTCTTGTTATTGTAATGGTGAGAGGTTAGCATGTCTTGGGGGTATGATATAAAATGCTAACCTCCCTTGTTATTGTAATGGTGAGAGGTTAGCATGTCTTGGGGGTATGATATAAAATGCTAACCTCACTTGTTATTGTAATGGTGAGAGGTTAGCATGTCTTGGGGGTATGATATAAAATAATATTCTCCCCTGTTATTGTAATGGTGAGAGGTTAGCATGTCTTGGGAGTTATGATATAAAATGCTAACCTCCCTTGTTATTGTAATGGTAAGAGGTTAGCATGTCTTGGGGTTATGATATAAAATGCTAACATCCCCTGTTATTGTAATGGTGAGAGGTTAGCATGTCTTGGGGTTATGATATAAAATGCTAACATCCCCTGTTATTGTAATGGTGAGAGGTTAGCATGTCTTGGGGGCACAAAAGTGAATTGAAGTGAAATGTTTCCACATACACCACGTGCCATGTGCGTAATGGTCATGTGAAATGTGTTTGTTTTGGGATGTGAGCACTCAGTCTGTTTGACCGGACGAAGATCCGTTTCGGATCAAAACGTCGTCAATAAAGCTGTGAATTGAGAGCATGAACAGTTTTCCTGTTCTTTACCGGTATGTTTTATTAGCCCGGCACCGACGTTAAGGATGTGCGTAATATGACGACAAACCTTTCTAGAAGAACAGGATAGTCCAAGACAGCTCTGCTCTTCCACCAGATGTAAAACATACTTAATTTAATAAACGAAGACAAAACGAAGAACACTTGACAAACTATCCAAAACAACAAACGAACGTGAAGCTATATAACAAATAGTGCTGACACTAAAACACTACACATAGACAATAACCCACAACCCACAATACAAAACAGGCTACCTAAATATGGTTCCCAATCAGAGACAATGCAAAACACCTGTCTCTGATTGAGAACCATATCAGGCCAAACACAGAAATAGACAAACCAGACATAAAACATAGAATGCCCACTCAGATCACACCCTGACCAACCAAAACATAAAACATACAAAGCAAACTATGGTCAGGGTGTGACACACACACACAACTTCTGCAAATCCATTCAAACATGACAAATGAAATGTAAATGTGTTCATATACACCCTATTAAAATGTGCTTTACATTAAAGCCTACTTGTTTTGCATCATGCTATTTCTTTCATCTTATTCCTGTTACCAAACCCATCGACTCTAAAGAGTTCTTCTTCCTGTTATCAAACCCATCGACTCTACAGAGGTCTTCTTCCTGTTACCAAACCCATCGACTCTACAGAGTTCTTCTTCCTGTTACCAAACCCATCGACTCTACAGAGTTCTTCTTCCTGTTACCAAACCCATCGACTCTACAGAGTTCTTATTCCTGTTACCAAACCCATCGACTCTAAAGAGTTCTTCTTCCTGTTACCAAACCCATCGACTCTACAGAGTTCTTCTTCCTGTTACCAAACCCATCGACTCTAAAGAGTTCTTCTTCCTGTTACCAAACCCATCGACTCTACAGAGTTCTTCTTCCTGTTACCAAACCCATCGACTCTACAGAGTTCTTCTTCCTGTTACCAAACCCATCGACTCTACAGAGTTCTTCTTCCTGTTACCAAACCCATCGACTCTACAGAGTTCTTCTTCCTGTTACCAAACCCATCGACTCTAAAGAGTTCTTCTTCCTGTTACCAAACCCATCGACTCTACAGAGTTCTTCTTCCTGTTACCAAACCCATCGACTCTACAGAGTTCTTCTTCCTGTTACCAAACCCATCGACTCTACAGAGTTCTTCTTCCTGTTACCAAACCCATCGACTCTACAGAGGTCTTCTTCCTGTTACCAAACCCATCGACTCTACAGAGTTCTTCTTCCTGTTACCAAACCCATCGACTCTACAGAGTTCTTCTTCCTGTTACCAAACCCATCGACTCTACAGAGTTCTTCTTCCTGTTACCAAACCCATCGACTCTACAGAGTTCTTCTTCCTGTTACCGAACCCATCGACTCTACAGAGTTCTTCTTCCTGTTACCGAACCCATCGACTCTACAGAGTTCTTCTTCCTGTTACCAAACCCATCGACTCTACAGAGTTCTTCTTCCTGTTATCAAACCCATCGACTCTACAGAGTTCTTCTTCCTGTTACCGAACCCATCGACTCTAGAGTTCTTCTTCCTGTTACCAAACCCATCGACTCTACAGAGGTCTTCTTCCTGTTACCAAACCCATCGACTCTACAGAGGTCTTCTTCCTGTTACCAAACCCATCGACTCTACAGAGTTCTTCTTCCTGTTACCAAACCCATCGACTCTACAGAGTTCTTCTTCCTGTTACCAAACCCATCGACTCTACAGAGTTCTTCTTCCTGTTACCGAACCCATCGACTCTACAGAGTTCTTCTTCCTGTTACCAAACCCATCGACTCTACAGAGTTCTTTTTCCTGTTACTAAACCCATCGACTCTACAGAGTTCTTCTTCCTGTTACCAAACCCATCGACTCTACAGAGTTCTTCTTCCTGTTACCAAACCCATCGACTCTACAGAGTTCTTTTTCCTGTTACTAAACCCATCGACTCTACAGAGTTCTTCTTCCTGTTACCAAACCCATCGACTCTACAGAGTTCTTCTTCCTGTTACCAAACCCATCGACTCTACAGAGTTCTTCTTCCTGTTACCAAACCCATCGACTCTACAGAGTTCTTCTTCCTGTTACCAAACCCATCGACTCTACAGAGTTCTTCTTCCTGTTACCAAACCCATCGACTCTACAGAGTTCTTCTTCCTGTTACCAAACCCATCGACTCTACAGAGTTCTTCTTCCTGTTACCAAACCCATCGACTCTACAGAGTTCTTCTTCCTGTTACCAAACCCATCGACTCTACAGAGTTCTTCTTCCTGTTACCAAACCCATCGACTCTACAGAGGTCTTCTTCCTGTTACCAAACCCATCGACTCTACAGAGTTCTTCTTCCTGTTACCAAACCCATCGACTCTACAGAGTTCTTCTTCCTGTTACCAAACCCATCGACTCTACAGAGGTCTTCTTCCTGTTACCAAACCCATCGACTCTACAGAGTTCTTCTTCCTGTTATCAAACCCATCGACTCTGACGAGCATTAGTCCCAAATGGCTCTCTTTCCTGACACTGTGGCTCCATCTAGTGTTCTCAAGAGAGTCTGAGGGGCTCCTTCTCAATTCCTTTTTCCTTGATTCCTTGCGTCCTCTGTCCTCACCTGCTTCTCAAAATGCATTGGAGGAAAAAGTCTGAGGTAAGGGACATTGGATCTTTAAGTTCAATATGCTTTGAGAAGGAAGCAAGGAGAGAGGACGCAAGGAATCGAGGAAAGAAGGTAAATGTAGGCTAAACTCTCAAACCTTTTCCATGGCTAGTCAGAACTAGACCACTAGGTGGTGGTGTTGTAGAAAACAAGAGAATATTTCAGGGATTCATTTAAATTCAGACAACCAGTGCTGCACTGTGTGTGTGTGTGTGTGTGTGTGTGTGTGTGTGTGTGTGTGTGTGTGTGTGTGTGTGTGTGTGTGTGTGTGTGTGTGTGTGTGTGTGTGTGTGTGTGTGTGTGTGTGTGTGTGTGTGTGTGTGTGTGTATACTAGGTTTACTATGATTTGAATGTGTTTTTCTGGTGATAACATATTTGTGTACTTTTAGCAGAGCCTACTCTACACTTTAATCTGGCATTTGTGAATAGGATTATATAAATAGTTAATAACCTGGCATGTGTTGTGTTGTGAATAGGAATTATATAAATATTTAATAATCTGGCATGTGTTATGAATAGGAATTATATAAATATTTAATAATCTGGCATGTGTTGTGTTGGTGTTTGTAAAGGTAAAGGTGTTTGTAAAGGTGCTCTATAATACAGCAGGAGGACTAATGACTGACTGCTACAGCTACTGATTGTAATTTTTCTCATTTAAAAATTTTCATTTTAGGGAGCATTTAGATTTAGATTTTATTTTATTTTATTAGGATCATTATTTTACATTAATCATTTTGATCATTACTTTACATTAAGCATTTTTATCATTACTTTACATTAAGCATTTTTATCATTACTTTACATTAAGCATTTTGATCATTACTTTACAGCAAGCATTTTGATCATTACTTTACAGTAATCATTTTGATCTTTACTTTACATTACAAACAGCTGTTGACACTAGAGACTAACTGGATGTATGTCAGATTTACTACGACGTATCTATGAAGGATTCACAGCATCACACATTATATTTTGTCTTAAACCTGTTAGATATAATAGGACGATTGCATTAACGAATAAAACAATTCTCATGAGAGGACCATGAGCAGTACCTAGTAATGCTGTCTACTGTTATGAGAGGGCCATGAGCAGTACCTAGTAATGCTGTCTACTGTTATGAGAGGACCATGAGCAGTGCCTAGTAATGCTGTCTACTGTTATGAGAGGACCATGAGCAGTGCCTAGTAATGCTGTCTACTGTTATGAGAGGGCCATGAGCAGTACCTAGTAATGCTGTCTACTGTTATGAGAGGGCCATGAGCAGTACCTAGTAATGCTGTCTACTGTTATGAGAGGGCCATGAGCAGTACCTAGTAATGCTGTCTACTGTTATGAGAGGGCCATGAGCAGTACCTAGTAATGTTGTCTACTGTTATGAGAGGGCCATGAGCAGTACCTAGTAATGTTGTCTACTGTTATGAGAGGGCCATGAGCAGTATCTAGTAATGCTGTCTACTGTTATGAGAGGGCCATGAGCAGTACCTAGTAATGCTGTCTACTGTTATGAGAGGGCCATGAGCAGTACCTAGTAATGCTGTCTACTGTTATGAGAGGGCCATGAGCAGTACCTAGTAATGTTGTCTACTGTTATGAGAGGGCCATGAGCAGTATCTAGTAATGCTGTCTACTGTTATGAGAGGGCCATGAGCAGTACCTAGTAATGCTGTCTACTGTTGTGAGAGGGCCATGAGCAGTACCTAGTAATGCTGTCTACTGTTATGAGAGGGCCATGAGCAGTACCTAGTAATGCTGTCTACTGTTATGAGAGGGCCATGAGCAGTACCTAGTAATGCTGTCTACTGTTATGAGAGGGCCATGAGCAGTACCTAGTAATGCTGTCTACTGTTATGAGAGGGCCATGAGCAGTACCTAGTAATGTTGTCTACTGTTATGAGAGGGCCATGAGCAGTATCTAGTAATGTTGTCTACTGTTGTGAGAGGGCCATGAGCAGTACCTAGTAATGCTGTCTACTGTTATGAGAGGGCCATGAGCAGTACCTAGTAATGCTGTCTACTGTTATGAGAGGGCCATGAGCAGTACCTAGTAATGCTGTCTACTGTTGTGAGAGGGCCATGAGCAGTACCTAGTAATGCTGTCTACTGTTATGAGAGGGCCATGAGCAGTATCTAGTAATGTTGTCTACTGTTGTGAGAGGGCCATGAGCAGTACCTAGTAATGCTGTCTACTGTTATGAGAGGGCCATGAGCAGTATCTAGTAATGCTGTCTACTGTTATGAGAGGGCCATGAGCAGTACCTAGTAATGCTGTCTACTGTTATGAGAGGGCCATGAGCAGTACCTAGTAATGTTGTCTACTGTTATGAGAGGGCCATGAGCAGTACCTAGTAATGTTGTCTACTGTTATGAGAGGGCCATGAGCAGTATCTAGTAATGCTGTCTACTGTTATGAGTGGGCCATGAGCAGTACCTAGTAATGTTGTCTACTGTTATGAGAGGGCCATGAGCAGTATCTAGTAATGCTGTCTACTGTTATGAGAGGGCCATGAGCAGTACCTAGTAATGCTGTCTACTGTTATGAGAGGGCCATGAGCAGTATCTAGTAATGCTGTCTACTGTTATGAGAGGGCCATGAGCAGTACCTAGTAATGCTGTCTACTGTTATGAGAGGGCCATGAGCAGTACCTAGTAATGCTGTCTACTGTTATGATATACATCTCTGCTCTCCTCTTCCTCCTCCCTTCCTCTCCTCTCTTCTCTCCTCTTGCTTCTCTCCTCCTCTCTTCTCTCCTATCCTCTCTCCTCTTCATCCTCCCTTCCTCTTCTTTCTTCTCTCCTCTTCCTCCTTCCCCCTTTTCTCTCTTCTTGCCACTTCCTTATCCCCTTTTCTTATCTCTTCTCATACTCTGTCCTCTCCTCCTCTTCTCTTCTCTCCTAACCTCTCCTTTCCTCTCCTCTCTCCTCAACCTTTCTTTTCCTCGGATCTCCTCTCCTCTGCTCCCTCTACCTCTCCTCATCTCTCCTGTGCTTGCCATGGCCATGGATTTCGAGAGGACAACAAAGGGCGCAGCTACAAGCCAGAGAATAATGAGAGGCGATGATGGCAACCACCATCACAAGAAAGTACAGCGACAGCGACATTAGCAAGGCCATTAGCTACAGTGACAGTAGCAAGGCCATTATCTACAGTGACAGTAGCAAGGCCATTAGCTACAGTGACAGTAGCAAGGCCATTATCTACAGTGACAGTAGCAAGGCCATTAGCTACAGTGACAGTAGCAAGGCCATTATCTACAGTGACAGTAGCAAGGCCATTAGCTACAGTGACAGTAGCAAGGCCATTTGCAATATGTCTTCTGGATCTTGTTGTGTGTCATATGGGAACTGTTCATACTGTATTGGATAAGGTATGTGTTTAGGATACATGCCATGTTATGTCAACTATCATACTGGAGTGTACACACACACACACACACACACACACACACACACACACACACACACACACACACACACACACACACACACACACACACACACACTTTCCCTCCAGTGTTCCCATGTCCTTATTTAAGAGTGCATACTGTATGTTTGGGGAATGCTGTGTGACCCATTTTATAAGCTGCTTTAAAAGTAATCGTTCTTGGCATTACTACAGAGCAGGTGTCGTTTCCATCCACTTCTGACAGGGATCGACTGACATGAAAACAGATCATATTAAAAACTTTAAATATGAGTGAAACCCTTTGCCAGATTGGTGCTCTGAACCCATGCCCTAAATTACTTTACTAACTGTGTAACGGCAGTCTACTTCGTCCTCCTCCTCAGACGAGGAGAGGCGAGAAGGATCAGAGGACCAATGTGCAGCGTGGTAATTTGACATAATGAATTTAATAGACAAAACAAAAACACTATACAAAATAACAAAAGAACATACCGTCACAGTCCTAGCTGGTGCAGAACACAAACACAGAGACAGGAAACAACCACCCACAATCCCCAACACAAAACAAGCCACCTATATATGATTCTCAATCAGGGACAACGATTGACAGCTGTCTCTGATTGAGAACCATATCAGGCTGAACATAGAAACAGACGAACTAGACACACAACATAGAATTCCCACCCAGCTCACGTCCTGACCAACACTAAACAAGCAAAACACATAAGAACTCTGGTCAGGACATTACAGTACCCCCCCCCTGAGGTGCGGACTCCGAACGCACCCCTAAAACTCAAGGGGAGGGTCTGGGTGGGCATCTGTCCGCGGTGGCGGCTCCGGCGGTGGACGAGGACACCACTCCACCACTGTCTTTGTCCCCCTCCTTAGCGTCCTTTGAGTGGCGACCCTCGCCCACGACCTTGGCCTAAGAATCCTCCCCAAGGCCCCCACATGATTTAGGAGGTAGCTCAGGACAGAGAGGTAGCTCAGGACAGAGAGGTAGCTCAGGACAGAGGGGCAACTCAGGACAGAGGGGCAACTCAGGACAGAGGGGCAACTCAGGACAGAGAGGCAACTCAGGACGAATGGCAGCTCCGGACTGAATGGCAGCTCCGGACTGAATGGCAGCTCCGGACTGAGTGGCAGCTCCGGACTGAGTGGCAGCTCCGGACTGAGTGGCAGCTCCGGACTGAGTGGCAGCTCATGACTGGAGGGCAGCTCATGACTGGAGGGCAGCTCATGACTGGAGGGCAGCTCATGACTGGAGGGCAGCTCATGACTGGAGGGCAGCTCATGACTGGAGGGCAGCTCATGACTGGAGGGCAGCTCATGACTGTAGGGCAGCTCATGACTGTAGGGCGGCTCTGGCAGCTCCTGACTGGCTGGCGGCTCTGGCAGCTCCTGACTGGCTGGCGTCTCTGGCAGCTCCTGACTGGCTGGCGTCTCTGGCAGCTCCTGACTGGCTGGCGGCTCTGGCAGCTCCTGACTGGCTGGCGGCTCTGGCAGCTCCTGACTGGCTGGCGGCTCTGGCAGCTCCTGACTGACGGACGGCTCTAGCGGCTCCTGACTGACGGACGGCTCTAATGGCTCGGGACAGACGGGCGGCTCTAATGGCTCGTGGCAGACGGATGGCTCAGATGGCGCTGGGCAGACAGATGGCTCAGATGGCGCTGGGCAGACAGATGGCTCAGACGGCGCTGGGCAGACGGATGGCTCAGACGGCGCTGGGCAGACGGATGGCTCAGACGGCGCTGGGCAGACGGATGGCTCAGACGGCGCTGGGCAGACGGATGGCTCAGACGGCGCTGGGCAGACGGATGGCTCAGATGGTGCTGGGCAGGCAGGCAGCTCAGACGGCGCTGGGCAGGCAGGCAGTGCAGGCAGCTCAGACGGCGCTGGGCAGACGAGCAGTGCAGGCGGCGTTGAGCAGACGAGCAGTGCAGGCAGTTCAGACGGCGCTGGGCAGGCAGGCAGCTCAGACGGCGCTGGACAGACGAGCAGTGCAGGCGGCGTTGAGCAGACGAGCAGTGCAGGCAGTTCAGACGGCGCTGGGCAGGCAGGCAGCTCAGACGGCGCTGGACAGACGAGCAGTGCAGGCGGCGTTGGGCAGACGGCCGACTCTGACCTGCTGAGGCGCACAGTAGGCCTGGTGTGTGGTGCCGGAACTGGTGGTACCGGACTGGAGACACGCACCTCAAGGCTAGTGCGGGGAGCAGGAACAGGGCACACTGGACTCTCGATGCGCACTATAGGCCTGGTGCGTGGTACCGGCACTGGTGGTACCGGGCTGAGGGCACGCACCTCAGGGCGAGTGCGGGGAGAAGGAACAGTGCGTACAGGGCTCTGGAGACGCACAGGAGGCTTGGTGCGTGGTGCCGGAACTGGAGGTACTGGGCTGGAGACACGCACCACAGGGAGAGTGCGTGGAGGAGGAACAGGGCTCTGGAGACGCACTGGAAGCCTGGTGCGTGGTGTAGGCACTGGTGGTACTGGGCTGGAGCGGGAAGGTAGCGCCGGATATACCGGACCGTGCAGGCGTACTGGCTCCCTTGAGCACTGAGCCTGCCCAACCTTACCTGGTTGCATGCTCCCCGTAGCCCGTCCAGTGCGGGGAGGTGGAATAACCCGCACTGGGCTGTGTTGGCGAACCGGGGACACCATGCGTAAGGCTGGTGCCATGTACACCGGCCCGAGGAGACGTACTGGAGGCTAGATATGTAGAGCCGGCTTCATGGCACATGGCTCAATGCTCACTCTAGCCCGCCCAGTGCGGGGAGGTGGAATAACCCGCACCGGGCTATGCACCCGTACAGGAGACACCGTGCGCTCTTCCGCATAACACAGTGTCTGCCCGTACTCCCGCTCTCCACGGTAAGCATGGGAAGTGGGCGCAGGTTTCCTACCTACCTTCGCCACACTACCCTTTAGCCCCCCCCCCCCCCCCCCCCAAGAAATTTTTGGGGTTTCTTCACGGGCTTCCAGCCACGCTTCCGTGCTGCCTCCTCATACCACCGCTCCTGGGCTTTAGCTGCCTCCATCTCTTCCCGAGAGCGGCGATATTCTCCAACCTTAGCCCAGGGTCCTTCTCCGTTCAATATTTGCTCCCATGACCATTCCTCCTGGTACCGCTGCTGCTGTCGCTGCTGCCCGTTCTCACGCTGCTTGATCCGGGTTTGGTGGGTGGTTCTGTAACGGCAGTCTACTTCGTCCTCCTCCTCAGACGAGGAGAGGCGAGAAGGATCAGAGGACCAATGTGCAGCGTGGTAATTTGACATAATGAATTTAATAGACAAAACAAAAACACTATACAAAATAACAAAAGAACATACCGTCACAGTCCTAGCTGGTGCAGAACACAAACACAGAGACAGGAAACAACCACCCACAATCCCCAACACAAAACAAGCCACCTATATATGATTCTCAATCAGGGACAACGATTGACAGCTGTCTCTGATTGAGAACCATATCAGGCTGAACATAGAAACAGACGAACTAGACACACAACATAGAATTCCCACCCAGCTCACGTCCTGACCAACACTAAACAAGCAAAACACATAAGAACTCTGGTCAGGACGTTACAAACTGACAATATAGTCTGACTTTACTAACCGACAATATAGTCTGACTTTACTAACAGACAATATAGTTTGACTTTACTAACTGACAATATAGTTTGACTTTACTAACTGACAATATAGTTTGACTTTACTAACTGACAATATAGTCTGACTTTACTAACCGACAATATAGTTTGACTTTACTAACCGACAATATAGTTTGACTTTACTAACTGACAATATAGTCTGACTTTACTAACAGACAATATAGTTTGACTTTACTAACTGACAATATAGTTTGACTTTACTAACTGACAATATAATCTGACTTTACTAACTGACAATATAGTCTGACTTTACTAACAGACAATATAGTTTGACTTTACTAACAGACAATATAGTCTGACTTTACTAACTGACAATATAGTCTGACTTTACTAACAGACAATATAGTTTGACTTTACTAACTGTAAATATAGTTTGACTTTACTAACTGACAATATAGTCTGACTTTACTAACTGACAATATAGTCTGACTTTACTAACAGACAATATAGTCTGACTTTACTAACAGACAATATAGTCTGACTTTACTAACAGACAATATAGTCTGCCTTTACTAACTGACAATATAGTCTGACTTTACTAACTGACAATATAGTCTGACTTTACTAACAGACAATATAGTTTGACTTTACTAACTGACAATATAGTTTGACTTTACTAACTGACAATATAGTCTGACTTTACTAACAGACAATATAGTCTGACTTTACTAACTGACAATATAGTTTGACTTTACTAACTGACAATATAGTTTGACTTTACTAACTGACAATATAGTTTGACTTTACTAACTGACAATATAGTTTGACTTTACTAACTGACAATATAGTTTGACTTTACTAACTGACAATATAGTTTGACTTTACTAACTGACAATATAGTTTGACTTTACTAACTGACAATATAGTTTGACTTTACTAACTGACAATATAGTTTGACTTTACTAACTGACAATATAGTTTGAGTTTACTAACTGACAATATAGTTTGAGTTTACTAACTGACAATATAGTTTGAGTTTACTAACTGACAATATAGTCTGACTTTACTAACTGACAATATAGTCTGACTTTACTAACTGACAATATAGTTTGACTTTACTAACTGACAATATAGTCTGACTTTACTAACTGACAATATAGTTTGACTTTACTAACTGACAATATAGTTGGACTTTACTAACTGTGTTAGTAAGTGTTCCGGCAGACATATTCTATTATCTTTTGGTCTATAATAACTCCATATATTATATTCTGCGAGGCTGAGGCCTGGGTCTGTCTGAACAGTGATGACATTGCATTGGTAGTAGATTCATTGTTGTGGTGGGAGGGGCTAGTTGGTAGTAGATTCATTGTTGTGGTGGGAGGGGCTAGTTGGTAGTAGATTCATTGTTGTGGTGGGAGGGGCTAGTTGGTAGTAGATTCATTGTTGTGGTGGGAGGGGCTAGTTGGTAGTAGATTCATTGTTGTGGTGGGAGGGGCTAGTTGGTATTAGATTCATTGTTGTGGTGGGAGGGGCTAGTTGGTAGTAGATTCATTGTTGTGGTGGGAGGGGCTAGTTGGTAGAAGATGCATTGTTGTGGTGGGAGGGGCTAGTTGGTAGTAGATTCATTGTTGTGGTGGGAGGGGCTAGTTGGTAGTAGATTCATTGTTGTGGTGGGAGGGGCTAGTTGGTAATAGATTCATTGTTGTGGTGGGAGGGGCTAGTTGGTAGTAGATTCATTGTTGTGGTGGGAGGGGCTAGTTGGTAGTAGATTCATTGTTGTGGTGGGAGGGGCTACCAGGAGCGCCACCTCTGGGTGAACATTTTCTTGTTTGCTTCTGGCGGAATACAGCTCATTCAATACTGTTTTAGTGCCAGCCTCTGACAGTGGTGGTATGTAAAACAGCTATGAAAAATACAGATGAAAACTCTCCAGGTAGATAGTGTGGTCTACAGCTTATCATGAGAAACTCTACCTCAGGCGAGCAATAGCTCAAGACTTCCTTAGATATCGTGCACCAGCTGTTGTTTACAAAAATACATAGTCCGCCGCCCCTTGTCTTACCAGACGCCGCTGTTCTGTCCTGCCGGTGCAGCGTATAACCAGCCAGCTGTATGTTGATAGTGTTGTTGTTCAGCCAAGATGTTACAGTTTTGAATGTCCCGTTGGTAGTTTAATATTCCACGTAGGTCATCTATTTTATTCTCCAAAGATTGCACGTTTGCCAATAGAATGGATGGAAGTGGGGGTTTATTTGATCGCCTATGAATTTTCAGAAGGCAGCCAGCCCTCCGGCCCCTTTTTCTCCGCCTCCACTTCACGCAAATCACGGGGATCTGGGCCTGTTCTCGAGAAAACAGTATATCATTCAAGTCGGGCTAGTCAGACTTGTTAAAGGACAAAAAGGATTCTGCCAGTCCGTGGTGAGTAATCGCAGTCCTGATGTCCAGAAGTTATTTTCGGTCATAAGAGACGGTAGCGGCAACAATATTTACAAAATAAGTTAAAAAAAATATTTACAAACAACGCAAATAAACAAACAAAAAATCACAATCGGTTGGGGACACGTAAAACGTCTGCCTTCTTCCCCAGCGCCATTTGTTTGTTATGGTGGGAGGGGCTGGTTGGTAGTAGATGGTTTGTTATGGTGGGAGGGGCTAGTTGGTAGTAGATGGTTTGTTATGGTGGGAGGGGCTAGTTGGTAGTAGATGGTTTGTTATGGTGGGAGGGGCTGGTTGGTAGTAGATGGTATGTTATGGTGGGAGGGGCTGGTTGGTAGTAGATGGTATGTTCTGGTGGGAGGGGCTGGTTGGTAGTAGATGGTTTGTTATGGTGGGAGGGGCTGGTTGGTAGTAGATGATATGTTATGGTGGGAGGGGCTGGTTGGTAGTAGATGGTTTGTTATGGAGGGAGGAGCTAGTTGGTTGTAGATGGTTTGTTATGGTGGGAGGGGCTGGTTGGTAGTAGATGTTTGTTGTGGTGGGAGGGGCTAGTTGGTAGTAGATGGTTTGTTATGATGGGAGGGGCTGGTTGGTAGTAGATGTTTGTTATGGTGGGAGGGGTTTGTTGGTTGTCGATGGTTTGTTATGGTGGGAGGGGCTAGTTGGTAGTAGATTCATTGTTGTGGTGGGAGGGGCTAGTTGTGGTGGGAGGGGCTAGTTGGTAGTAGATTCATTGTTGTGGTGGGAGGGGCTAGTTGGTAGTAGATTCATTGTTGTGGTGGGAGGGGCTAGTTGGTAGAAGATTCATTGTTGTGGTGGGAGGGGCTAGTTGGTAGTAGATTCATTGTTGTGGTGGGAGGGGCTAGTTGGTAGTAGATTCATTGTTGTGGTGGGAGGGGCTAGTTGGTATTAGATTCATTGTTGTGGTGGGAGGGGCTAGTTGGTAGTAGATTCATTGTTGTGGTGGGAGGGGCTAGTTGGTAGTAGATTCATTGTTGTGGTGGGAGGGGCTAGTTGGTAGAAGATGCATTGTTGTGGTGGGAGGGGCTAGTTGGTAGTAGATTCATTGTTGTGGTGGGAGGGGCTAGTTGGTAGTAGATTCATTGTTGTGGTGGGAGGGGCTAGTTGGTAGTAGATTCATTGTTGTGGTGGGAGGGGCTAGTTGGTAGTAGATGCATTGTTGTGGTGGGAGGGGCTAGTTGGTAGTAGATTCATTGTTGTGGTGGGAGGGGCTAGTTGGTAGTAGATTCATTGTTGTGGTGGGAGGGGCTAGTTGGTATTAGATTCATTGTTGTGGTGGGAGGGGCTAGTTGGTAGTAGATTCATTGTTGTGGTGGGAGGGGCTAGTTGGTAGAAGATGCATTGTTGTGGTGGGAGGGGCTAGTTGGTAGTAGATTCATTGTTGTGGTGGGAGGGGCTAGTTGGTAGTAGATTCATTGTTGTGGTGGGAGGGGCTAGTTGGTAGTAGATTCATTGTTGTGGTGGGAGGGGCTAGTTGGTAGTAGATTCATTGTTGTGGTGGGAGGGGCTAGTTGGTATTAGATTCATTGTTGTGGTGGGAGGGGCTACCAGGAGCGCCACCTCTGGGTGAACATTTTCTTGTTTGCTTCTGGCGGAATACAGCTCATTCAATACTGTTTTAGTGCCAGCCTCTGACAGTGGTGGTATGTAAAACAGCTATGAAAAATACAGATGAAAACTCTCCAGGTCGATAGTGTGGTCTACAGCTTATCATGAGAAACTCTACCTCAGGCGAGCAATAGCTCAAGACTTCCTTAGATATCGTGCACCAGCTGTTGTTTACAAAAATACATAGTCCGCCGCCCCTTGTCTTACCAGACGCCGCTGTTCTGTCCTGCCGGTGCAGCGTATAACCAGCCAGCTGTATGTTGATAGTGTTGTTGTTCAGCCACGACTTCGTGAAGCATAAGATGTTACAGTTTTAAATGTCCCGTTGGTTGTTTAATATTCCACGTAGGTCATCTATTTTATTCTCCAAAGATTGCACGTTTGCCAATAGAATGGATGGAAGTGGGGGTTTATTTGATCGCCTATGAATTTTCAGAAGGCAGCCAGCCCTCCGGCCCCTTTTTCTCCGCCTCCACTTCACGCAAATCACGGGGATCTGGGCCTGTTCTCGAGAAAACAGTATATCATTCAAGTCGGGCTAGTCAGACTTGTTAAAGGAAAAAAAGGATTCTGCCAGTCCGTGGTGAGTAATCGCAGTCCTGATGTCCAGAAGTTATTTTCGGTCGTAAGAGACGGTAGCGGCAACAATATTTACAAAATAAGTTAATAAAAATATTTACAAACAACGCAAATAAACAAACAAAAAATCACAATCGGTTGGGGACACGTAAAACGTCTGCCTTCTTCCCCAGCGCCATTTGTTTGTTATGGTGGGAGGGGCTGGTTGGTAGTAGATGGTTTGTTATGGTGGGAGGGGCTGGTTGGTAGTAGATGGTTTGTTATGGTGGGAGGGGCTGGTTGGTAGTAGATGGTATGTTATGGTGGGAGGGGCTGGTTGGTAGTAGATGGTATGTTCTGGTGGGAGGGGCTGGTTGGTAGTAGATGGTTTGTTATGGTGGGAGGGGCTGGTTGGTAGTAGATGGTATGTTATGGTGGGAGGGGCTGGTTGGTAGTAGATGGTTTGTTATGGAGGGAGGAGCTAGTTGGTTGTAGATGATTTGTTATGGTGGGAGGGGCTGGTTGGTAGTAGATGTTTGTTATGGTGGGAGGGGCTAGTTGGTAGTAGATGGTTTGTTATGATGGGAGGGGCTGGTTGGTAGTAGATGTTTGTTATGGTGGGAGGGGTTAGTTGGTTGTCGATGGTTTGTTATGGTGGGAGGGGCTAGTTGGTAGTAGATTCATTGTTGTGGTGGGAGGGGCTAGTTGGTAGTAGATTCATTGTTGTGGTGGGAGGGGCTAGTTGGTAGTAGATTCATTGTTGTGGTGGGAGGGGCTAGTTGGTAGTAGATTCATTGTTGTGGTGGGAGGGGCTAGTTGGTATTAGATTCATTGTTGTGGTGGGAGGGGCTAGTTGGTAGTAGATTCATTGTTGTGGTGGGAGGGACTAGTTGGTAGAAGATGCATTGTTGTGGTGGGAGGGGCTATTTGGTAGTAGATTCATTGTTGTAGTGGGAGGGGCTAGTTGGTAGTAGATTCATTGTTGTGGTGGGAGGGGCTAGTTGGTATTAGATTCATTGTTGTGGTGGGAGGGGCTAGTTGGTAGTAGATTCATTGTTGTGGTGGGAGGGGCTAGTTGGTAGTAGATTCATTGTTGTGGTGGGAGGGGCTAGTTGGTAGTAGATTCATTGTTGTGGTGGGAGGGGCTAGTTGGTATTAGATTCATTGTTGTGGTGGGAGGGGCTACCAGGAGCGCCACCTCTGGGTGAACATTTTCTTGTTTGCTTCTGGCGGAATACAGCTCATTGAATACTGTTTTAGTGCCAGTCTCTGACAGTGGTGGTATGTAAAACAGCTATGAAAAATACAGATAAAAACTCTCTAGGTAGATAGTGTGGTCTACAGCTTATCATGAGATACTCTACCTCAGGCGAGCAATAGCTCAAGAATTCCTTAGATATCGTGCACCAGCTGTTGTTTACAAAAATACATAGTCCGCCGCCCCTTGTCTTACCAGACGCCGCTGTTCTGTCCTGCCGGTGCAGCGTATAACCAGCCAGCTGTATGTTGATAGTGTTGTTGTTCAGCCAAGATGTTACAGTTTTGAATGTCCCGTTGGTAGTTTAATATTCCACGTAGGTCATCTATTTTATTCTCCAAAGATTGCACGTTTGCCAATAGAATGGATGGAAGTGGGGGTTTATTTGATCGCCTATGAATTTTCAGAAGGCAGCCAGCCCTCCGGCCCCTTTTTCTCCGCCTCCACTTCACGCAAATCACGTGGATCTGGGCCTGTTCTCGAGAAAACAGTATATCATTCAAGTCGGGCTAGTCAGACTTGTTAAAGGAAAAAAAGGATTCTGCCAGTCCGTGGTGAGTAATCGCAGTCCTGATGTCCAGAAGTTATTTTCGGTCATAAGAGACGGTAGCGGCAACAATATTTACAAAATAAGTTAAAAAAAATATTTACAAACAACGCAAATAAACAAACAAAAAATCACAATCGGTTGGGGACACGTAAAACGTCTGCCTTCTTCCCCAGCGCCATTTGTTTGTTATGGTGGGAGGGGCTGGTTGGTAGTAGATGGTTTGTTATGGTGGGAGGGGCTGGTTGGTAGTAGATGGTTTGTTATGGTGGGAGGGGCTGGTTGGTAGTAGATGGTATGTTATGGTGGGAGGGGCTGGTTGGTAGTAGATGGTATGTTCTGGTGGGAGGGGCTGGTTGGTAGTAGATGGTTTGTTATGGTGGGAGGGGCTGGTTGGTAGTAGATGGTATGTTCTGGTGGGAGGGGCTGGTTGGTAGTAGATGGTTTGTTATGGTGGGAGGGGCTAGTTGGTAGTAGATGGTTTGTTATGGTGGGAGGGGCTAGTTGGTAGTAGATGGTTTGTTATGGTGGGAGGGGCTAGTTGGTAGTAGATGGTTTGTTATGGTGGGAGGGGCTGGTTGGTAGTAGATGGTTTGTTATGGTGGGAGGGGCTGGTTGGTAGTAGATGGTATGTTATGGTGGGAGGGGCTGGTTGGTAGTAGATGGTATGTTATGGTGGGAGGGGCTGGTTGGTAGTAGATGGTTTGTTATGGAGGGAGGAGCTAGTTGGTTGTAGATGGTTTGTTATGGTGGGAGGGGCTGGTTGGTAGTAGATTCATTGTTGTGGTGGGAGGGGCTAGTTGGTAGTAGATGCATTGTTGTGGTGGGAGGGGCTAGTTGGTAGTAGATTCATTGTTGTGGTGGGAGGGGCTAGTTGGTAGTAGATTCATTGTTGTGGTGGGAGGGGCTAGTTGGTATTAGATTCATTGTTGTGGTGGGAGGGGCTAGTTGGTAGTAGATTCATTGTTGTGGTGGGAGGGGCTAGTTGGTAGAAGATGCATTGTTGTGGTGGGAGGGGCTAGTTGGTAGTAGATTCATTGTTGTGGTGGGAGGGGCTAGTTGGTAGTAGATTCATTGTTGTGGTGGGAGGGGCTAGTTGGTAGTAGATTCATTGTTGTGGTGGGAGGGGCTAGTTGGTAGTAGATTCATTGTTGTGGTGGGAGGGGCTAGTTGGTATTAGATTCATTGTTGTGGTGGGAGGGGCTACCAGGAGCGCCACCTCTGGGTGAACATTTTCTTGTTTGCTTCTGGCGGAATACAGCTCATTCAATACTGTTTTAGTGCCAGCCTCTGACAGTGGTGGTATGTAAAACAGCTATGAAAAATACAGATGAAAACTCTCCAGGTAGATAGTGTGGTCTACAGCTTATCATGAGAAACTCTACCTCAGGCGAGCAATAGCTCAAGACTTCCTTAGATATCGTGCACCAGCTGTTGTTTACAAAAATACATAGTCCGCCGCCCCTTGTCTTACCAGACGCCGCTGTGCTATCCTGCCGGTGCAGCGTATAACCAGCCAGCTGTATGTTGATAGTGTTGTTGTTCAGCCACGACTTCGTGAAGCATAAGATGTTACAGTTTTAAATGTCCCGTTGGTTGTTTAATATTCCACGTAGGTCATCTA
Organism: Salvelinus namaycush; assembly: GCF_016432855.1. Classification (NCBI taxonomy): domain Eukaryota; kingdom Metazoa; phylum Chordata; class Actinopteri; order Salmoniformes; family Salmonidae; genus Salvelinus; species Salvelinus namaycush. The sequence goes on along the minus strand of NW_024061096.1, from coordinate 53,462 downwards.
TTTTATTCTCCAAAGATTGCACGTTTGCCAATAGAATGGATGGAAGTGGGGGTTTATTTGATCGCCTATGAATTTTCAGAAGGCAGCCAGCCCTCCGGCCCCTTTTTCTCCGCCTCCACTTCACGCAAATCACGGGGATCTGGGCCTGTTCTCGAGAAAACAGTATATCATTCAAGTCGGGCTAGTCAGACTTGTTAAAGGAAAAAAAGGATTCTGCCAGTCCGTGGTGAGTAATCGCAGTCCTGATGTCCAGAAGTTATTTTCGGTCGTAAGAGACGGTAGCGGCAACAATATTTACAAAATAAGTTAATAAAAATATTTACAAACAACGCAAATAAACAAACAAAAAATCACAATCGGTTAGGGACACGTAAAACGTCTGCCTTCTTCCCCAGCGCCATTTGTTTGTTATGGTGGGAGGGGCTGGTTGGTAGTAGATGGTTTGTTATGGTGGGAGGGGCTGGTTGGTAGTAGATGGTTTGTTATGGTGGGAGGGGCTGGTTGGTAGTAGATGGTATGTTATGGTGGGAGGGGCTGGTTGGTAGTAGATGGTATGTTCTGGTGGGAGGGGCTGGTTGGTAGTAGATGGTTTGTTATGGTGGGAGGGGCTGGTTGGTAGTAGATGGTATGTTATGGTGGGAGGGGCTGGTTGGTAGTAGATGGTTTGTTATGGAGGGAGGAGCTAGTTGGTTGTAGATGATTTGTTATGGTGGGAGGGGCTGGTTGGTAGTAGATGTTTGTTATGGTGGGAGGGGCTAGTTGGTAGTAGATGGTTTGTTATGATGGGAGGGGCTGGTTGGTAGTAGATGTTTGTTATGGTGGGAGGGGTTAGTTGGTTGTCGATGGTATGTTATGGTGGGAGGGGCTAGTTGGTAGTAGATTCATTGTTGTGGTGGGAGGGGCTAGTTGGTAGTAGATTCATTGTTGTGGTGGGAGGGGCTAGTTGGTAGTAGATTCATTGTTGTGGTGGGAGGGGCTAGTTGGTAGTAGATTCATTGTTGTGGTGGGAGGGTCTAGTTGGTATTAGATTCATTGTTGTGGTGGGAGGGGCTAGTTGGTAGTAGATTCATTGTTGTGGTGGGAGGGACTAGTTGGTAGAAGATGCATTGTTGTGGTGGGAGGGGCTAGTTGGTAGTAGATTCATTGTTGTGGTGGGAGGGGCTAGTTGGTAGTAGATTCATTGTTGTGGTGGGAGGGGCTAGTTGGTATTAGATTCATTGTTGTGGTGGGAGGGGCTAGTTGGTAGTAGATTCATTGTTGTGGTGGGAGGGGCTAGTTGGTAGTAGATTCATTGTTGTGGTGGGAGGGGCTAGTTGGTAGTAGATTCATTGTTGTGGTGGGAGGGGCTAGTTGGTAGTAGATTCATTGTTGTGGTGGGAGGGGCTACCAGGAGCGCCACCTCTGGGTGAACATTTTCTTGTTTGCTTCTGGCGGAATACAGCTCATTCAATACTGTTTTAGTGCCAGCCTCTGACAGTGGTGGTATGTAAAACAGCTATGAAAAATACAGATGAAAACTCTCCAGGTAGATAGTGTGGTCTACAGCTTATCATGAGAAACTCTACCTCAGGCGAGCATTAGCTCAAGACTTCCTTAGATATCGTGCACCAGCTGTTGTTTACAAAAATACATAGTCCGCCGCCCCTTGTCTTACCAGACGCCGCTGTGCTATCCTGCCGGTGCAGCGTATAACCAGCCAGCTGTATGTTGATAGTGTTGTTGTTCAGCCACGACTTCGTGAAGCATAAGATGTTACAGTTTTAAATGTCCCGTTGGTTGTTTAATATTCCACGTAGGTCATCTATTTTATTCTCCAAAGATTGCACGTTTGCCAATAGAATGGATGGAAGTGGGGGTTTATTTGATCGCCTATGAATTTTCAGAAGGCAGCCAGCCCTCCGGCCCCTTTTTCTCCGCCTCCACTTCACGCAAATCACGGGGATCTGGGCCTGTTCTCGAGAAAACAGTATATCATTCAAGTCGGGCTAGTCAGACTTGTTAAAGGAAAAAAAGGATTCTGCCAGTCCGTGGTGAGTAATCGCAGTCCTGATGTCCAGAAGTTATTTTCGGTCGTAAGAGACGGTAGCGGCAACAATATTTACAAAATAAGTTAATAAAAATATTTACAAACAACGCAAATAAACAAACAAAAAATCACAATCGGTTGGGGACACGTAAAACGTCTGCCTTCTTCCCCAGCGCCATTTGTTTGTTATGGTGGGAGGGGCTGGTTGGTAGTAGATGGTTTGTTATGGTGGGAGGGGCTGGTTGGTAGTAGATGGTATGTTATGGTGGGAGGGGCTGGTTGGTAGTAGATGGTATGTTCTGGTGGGAGGGGCTGGTTGGTAGTAGATGGTTTGTTATGGTGGGAGGGGCTGGTTGGTAGTAGATGGTTTGTTATGGTGGGAGGGGCTGGTTGGTAGTAGATGGTTTGTTATGGTGGGAGGGGCTAGTTGGTAGTAGATGGTTTGTTATGGTGGGAGGAGCTAGTTGGTAGTAGATGGTTTGTTATGGTGGGAGGGGCTAGTTGGTAGTAGATGGTTTGTTATGGTGGGAGGGGCTAGTTGGTAGTAGATGGTTTGTTATGGTGGGAGGGGCTAGTTGGTAGTAGATGGTTTGTTATGGTGGGAGGGGCTAGTTGGTAGTAGATGGTTTGTTATGGTGGGAGGGGCTAGTTGGTAGTAGATTCATTGTTGTGGTGGGAGGGGCTAGTTGGTAGTAGATTCATTGTTGTGGTGGGAGGGGCTAGTTGGTAGTAGATTCATTGTTGTGGTGGGAGGGGCTAGTTGGTAGTAGATTCATTGTTGTGGTGGGAGGGGCTAGTTGGTATTAGATTCATTGTTGTGGTGGGAGGGGCTAGTTGGTAGTAGATTCATTGTTGTGGTGGGAGGGACTAGTTGGTAGAAGATGCATTGTTGTGGTGGGAGGGGCTAGTTGGTAGTAGATTCATTGTTGTGGTGGGAGGGGCTAGTTGGTAGTAGATTCATTGTTGTGGTGGGAGGGGCTAGTTGGTAGTAGATTCATTGTTGTGGTGGGAGGGGCTAGTTGGTAGTAGATTCATTGTTGTGGTGGGAGGGGCTAGTTGGTAGTAGATTCATTGTTGTGGTGGGAGGGGCTAGTTGGTAGTAGATTCATTGTTGTGGTGGGATGGGCTACCAGGAGCGCCACCTCTGGGTGAACATTTTCTTGTTTGCTTCTGGCGGAATACAGCTCATTCAATACTGTTTTAGTGCCAGTCTCTGACAGTGGTGGTATGTAAAACAGCTATGAAAAATACAGATGAAAACTCTCTAGGTAGATAGTGTGGTCTACACCTTATCATGAGATACTCTACCTCAGGCGAGAAATAGCTCAAGAATTCCTTAGATATCGTGCACCAGCTGTTGTTTACAAAAATACATAGTCCGCCGCCCCTTGTCTTACCAGACGCCGCTGTTCTGTCCTGCCGGTGCAGCGTATAACCAGCCAGCTGTATGTTGATAGTGTTGTTGTTCAGCCAAGATGTTACAGTTTTGAATGTCCCGTTGGTAGTTTAATATTCCACGTAGGTCATCTATTTTATTCTCCAAAGATTGCACGTTTGCCAATAGAATGGATGGAAGTGGGGGTTTATTTGATCGCCTATGAATTTTCAGAAGGCAGCCAGCCCTCCGGCCCCTTTTTCTCCGCCTCCACTTCACGCAAATCACGGGGATCTGGGCCTGTTCTCGAGAAAACAGTATATCATTCAAGTCGGGCTAGTCAGACTTGTTAAAGGACAAAAAGGATTCTGCCAGTCCGTGGTGAGTAATCGCAGTCCTGATGTCCAGAAGTTATTTTCGGTCATAAGAGACGGTAGCGGCAACAATATTTACAAAATAAGTTAAAAAAAATATTTACAAACAACGCAAATAAACAAACAAAAAATCACAATCGGTTGGGGACACGTAAAACGTCTGCCTTCTTCCCCAGCGCCATTTGTTTGTTATGGTGGGAGGGGCTGGTTGGTAGTAGATGGTATGTTATGGTGGGAGGGGCTGGTTCGTAGTAGATGGTTTGTTATGGAGGGAGGAGCTAGTTGGTTGTAGATGGTTTGTTATGGTGGGAGGGGCTGGTTGGTAGTAGATTCATTGTTGTGGTGGGAGGGGCTAGTTGGTAGTAGATGCATTGTTGTGGTGGGAGGGGCTAGTTGGTAGTAGATGGTTTGTTATGGTGGGAGGAGCTAGTTGGTAGTAGATGGTTTGTTATGGTGGGAGGAGCTAGTTGGTAGTAGATGATTTGTTATGGTGGGAGGGGCTGGTTGGTAGTAGATGTTTGTTATGGTGGGAGGGGCTAGTTGGTAGTAGATGGTTTGTTATGATGGGAGGGGCTGGTTGGTAGTAGATGTTTGTTATGGTGGGAGGGGTTAGTTGGTTGTCGATGGTATGTTATGGTGGGAGGGGCTAGTTGGTAGTAGATTCATTGTTGTGGTGGGAGGGGCTAGTTGGTAGTAGATTCATTGTTGTGGTGGGAGGGGCTAGTTGGTAGTAGATTCATTGTTGTGGTGGGAGGGGCTAGTTGGTAGTAGATTCATTGTTGTGGTGGGAGGGTCTAGTTGGTATTAGATTCATTGTTGTGGTGGGAGGGGCTAGTTGGTAGTAGATTCATTGTTGTGGTGGGAGGGACTAGTTGGTAGAAGATGCATTGTTGTGGTGGGAGGGGCTAGTTGGTAGTAGATTCATTGTTGTGGTGGGAGGGGCTAGTTGGTAGTAGATTCATTGTTGTGGTGGGAGGGGCTAGTTGGTATTAGATTCATTGTTGTGGTGGGAGGGGCTAGTTGGTAGTAGATTCATTGTTGTGGTGGGAGGGGCTAGTTGGTAGTAGATTCATTGTTGTGGTGGGAGGGGCTAGTTGGTAGTAGATTCATTGTTGTGGTGGGAGGGGCTAGTTGGTAGTAGATTCATTGTTGTGGTGGGAGGGGCTACCAGGAGCGCCACCTCTGGGTGAACATTTTCTTGTTTGCTTCTGGCGGAATACAGCTCATTCAATACTGTTTTAGTGCCAGCCTCTGACAGTGGTGGTATGTAAAACAGCTATGAAAAATACAGATGAAAACTCTCCAGGTAGATAGTGTGGTCTACAGCTTATCATGAGAAACTCTACCTCAGGCGAGCATTAGCTCAAGACTTCCTTAGATATCGTGCACCAGCTGTTGTTTACAAAAATACATAGTCCGCCGCCCCTTGTCTTACCAGACGCCGCTGTTCTGTCCTGCCGGTGCAGCGTATAACCAGCCAGCTGTATGTTGATAGTGTTGTTGTTCAGCCACGACTTCGTGAAGCATAAGATGTTACAGTTTTAAATGTCCCGTTGGTTGTTTAATATTCCACGTAGGTCATCTATTTTATTCTCCAAAGATTGCACGTTTGCCAATAGAATGGATGGAAGTGGGGGTTTATTTGATCGCCTATGAATTTTCAGAAGGCAGCCAGCCCTCCGGCCCCTTTTTCTCCGCCTCCACTTCACGCAAATCACGGGGATCTGGGCCTGTTCTCGAGAAAACAGTATATCATTCAAGTCGGGCTAGTCAGACTTGTTAAAGGAAAAAAAGGATTCTGCCAGTCCGTGGTGAGTAATCGCAGTCCTGATGTCCAGAAGTTATTTTCGGTCGTAAGAGACGGTAGCGGCAACAATATTTACAAAATAAGTTAATAAAAATATTTACAAACAACGCAAATAAACAAACAAAAAATCACAATCGGTTGGGGACACGTAAAACGTCTGCCTTCTTCCCCAGCGCCATTTGTTTGTTATGGTGGGAGGGGCTGGTTGGTAGTAGATGGTTTGTTATGGTGGGAGGGGCTGGTTGGTAGTAGATGGTTTGTTATGGTGGGAGGGGCTGGTTGGTAGTAGATGGTATGTTATGGTGGGAGGGGCTGGTTGGTAGTAGATGGTATGTTCTGGTGGGAGGGGCTGGTTGGTAGTAGATGGTTTGTTATGGTGGGAGGGGCTGGTTGGTAGTAGATGGTATGTTATGGTGGGAGGGGCTGGTTGGTAGTAGATGGTTTGTTATGGAGGGAGGGGCTAGTTGGTTGTAGATGATTTGTTATGGTGGGAGGGGCTGGTTGGTAGTAGATGTTTGTTATGGTGGGAGGGGCTAGTTGGTTGTCGATGGTTTGTTATGGTGGGAGGGGCTAGTTGGTAGTAGATTCATTGTTGTGGTGGGAGGGGCTAGTTGGTAGTAGATTCATTGTTGTGGTGGGAGGGGCTAGTTGGTAGTAGATTCATTGTTGTGGTGGGAGGGGCTAGTTGGTAGTAGATTCATTGTTGTGGTGGGAGGGGCTAGTTGGTATTAGATTCATTGTTGTGGTGGGAGGGGCTAGTTGGTAGTAGATTCATTGTTGTGGTGGGAGGGACTAGTTGGTAGAAGATGCATTGTTGTGGTGGGAGGGGCTAGTTGGTAGTAGATTCATTGTTGTGGTGGGAGGGGCTAGTTGGTAGTAGATTCATTGTTGTGGTGGGAGGGGCTACCAGGAGCGCCACCTCTGGGTGAACATTTTCTTGTTTGCTTCTGGCGGAATACAGCTCATTGAATACTGTTTTAGTGCCAGTCTCTGACAGTGGTGGTATGTAAAACAGCTATGAAAAATACAGATGAAAACTCTCTAGGTAGATAGTGTGGTCTACAGCTTATCATGAGAAACTCTACCTCAGGCAAGCAATAGCTCAAGACTTCCTTAGATATCGTGCACCAGCTGTTGTTTACAAAAATACATAGTCCGCCGCCCCTTGTCTTACCAGACGCCGCTGTTCTGTCCTGCCGGTGCAGCGTATAACCAGCCAGCTGTATGTTGATAGTGTTGTTGTTCAGCCAAGATGTTACAGTTTTGAATGTCCCGTTGGTAGTTTAATATTCCACGTAGGTCATCTATTTTATTCTCCAAAGATTGCACGTTTGCCAATAGAATGGATGGAAGTGGGGGTTTATTTGATCGCCTATGAATTTTCAGAAGGCAGCCAGCCCTCCGGCCCCTTTTTCTCCGCCTCCACTTCACGCAAATCACGTGGATCTGGGCCTGTTCTCGAGAAAACAGTATATCATTCAAGTCGGGCTAGTCAGACTTGTTAAAGGAAAAAAAGGATTCTGCCAGTCCGTGGTGAGTAATCGCAGTCCTGATGTCCAGAAGTTATTTTCGGTCATAAGAGACGGTAGCTTCAACAATATGCTATGAAAAGCCAACTGACATTTACTCCTGAGGTGCTGACTTGCTGCACCCTCGACAACTACTGTGATTATTATTATTTGACCATGCTGGTCATTTATGAACATTTGAACATCTTGGCCATGTTCTGTTATAATATCCACCCGGCACAGCTAGAAGAGGACTGGCCACCCCTCATAGCCTAGTTCCTCTCTAGGTTTCTTCCTAGGTTTTGGCCTTTCTAGGGAGTTTTTCCTAGCCACCGTGCTTCTACACCTGCATTGCTTGCTGTTTGGGGTTTTAGGCTGGGTTTCTGTACAGCACTTTGAGATATCAGCTGATGTAAGAAGGGCTATATAAATAAATTTGATTTGATATGTACAAAATAAGTTAAAAAAAATATTTACAAACAACGCAAATAAACAAACAAAAAAACACAATCGGTTGGGGACACGTAAAACGTCTGCCTTCTTCCCCAGCGCCATTTGTTTGTTATGGTGGGAGGGGCTAGTTGGTAGTAGATGGTTTGTTATGGTGGGAGGGGCTAGTTGGTAGTAGATGGTTTGTTATGGTGGGAGGGGCTAGTTGGTAGTAGATGGTTTGTTATGGTGGGAGGAGCTAGTTGGTAGTAGATGGTTTGTTATGGTGGGAGGGGCTAGTTGGTAGTAGATGGTTTGTTATGGTGGGAGGGGCTAGTTGGTAGTAGATGGTTTGTTATGGTGGGAGGGGCTAGTTGGTAGTAGATGGTTTGTTATGGTGGTGGGAGGGGCTAGTTGGGAGTAGATGGTAAATTATGATGGTGGGAGGGACTAGAGCTGAAGACTAAGGCCCAATCCCAAATGGACCCCTATGCCCTAAACCCTGGACCCTATGCACTTGTGTAAGATGATTCGATAGGTGTAAGCAATTTGGTAATAGCTCTGATAGGCTAGGGGAACGGTTCACCATATTGCTTATACCAATAAAATCCTCTCAGATCTCTACAGTTCATGCATAGGGCATAGGGTTTAGGGGATGGTTTAGGATTGGGCAAGAGAGTGTTCCCAGATGCCTCTGCTGTGTGGGGGAAGGAAGAACCTGGTTCCCCTCAGTTCCCCTTCCTATCCTCCATTTTCCTAGCCAAAAATGGAAACTGTTTTGGGCCCGGACCCAAAACACATAGCCAAACACTCTGCTCTGCTGCCTTGTCATATGCCATAGGCCCTATCCATTTGGCAACAAACGGAAGAAAAAGGACAGGGAGAGACTACTTGTTTTTGTTTTCTATTGCAAAACGTTTTGCTACGGTGTGCCATAATGAAGTGTAAACAACTCCACAGGAGCTGTAGGGGCCAGCCTAGAGGGCAGATGGGTGGAGGAGAGTGGACCATGTTCATGCCAACCCAGTCAGTCAAGTTCAACTAATGAAAATAAATTAAAGTTTTTTTTTTGTTGTTAAGTTTCCCAAAGGTGATGTAATGTCACAACAGATGTGAAAAGACACCTGGCACTGGGTTCTAAAAGCTATCATCTCAGCAAAATTTCATACAAGAGAAAGGGGGCAGAGAGAGAGAGAGAGAGAGAGAGAGAGAGAGAGAGAGAATAATAATAATAATAATAATAATAGAGAATGCCCAATAAGTCCAACATTATTTAACATCTACATTAATGAATTGGCAAAAACACTAGAAGAATCGGCAGCACCTGGTATCACCCTACACAACACTGAAATCAAGTGTCTGCTGTACGCAGATGACCTGGTGCTGCTGTCTCCCACTAAAGAGGGGTTACAGCAGCACCTAGATCGTCTTCACAGGTTCTGTCAGACCTGGGCTCTGACCGTTAACCTAAAAAAAACAAATATAATGATATTCCAAAAAAGGTCGGGAAATAAGGATGACAAATATAAATTCTATTTGGACACAGTTCTATTAGAACACACCAAAAACTACACATATCTAGGACTAAATATGAGCAACACAGGTAGCTTTCACATGGCTGTGAATGAGCGGAGAGACAAAGCAAGAAGAGCATTCTATGCCATTAAAAGGAACATCAAAATTGAAATTCCAATTAGAATCTGGCTCAAAATTTTTCAATCAGTTATAGAACCAATTGCTCTATATGGCAGTGAAGTATGGGGTCCACTCTCTAATAATGAATTTACTAAATGGGACAAACATCCAACTGAAATATTGCATGCAGAGTTTTGCAAGACTGTATTGCAAGTACAAAGAAAAACTCCAAATAACGCATGTAGGGCAGAATTGGGCCAATACCCCCTCCTCATTCGAATAGAAAAAAGAGCCATCAAATTTTACAACCATCTAAAAACAAGTGACCCTAAAACATTCCATCACACAGCTCTACAATGTCAAGAGATGAAACCAGAGAAGAGTCCCCTCAGCCAGCTGGTTCTGAGGCTCAGTTCACCAACCCAAACAAACCCCATAGAGCCTCGGGACAGCCCTCAGAAAATCTGGCCCAACCAAATCATCACAAAACAAAAATAAAAATATATAACCTATTGGAAAGACACCACAAAAAATCAAAGTAAACTTCAATGCTATTTGGCTCTAAACAGACAGTACATGGTGGCAGACTATCTGACCACTGTGACTGATAGAAAACTGAGGAAAACATTGACTAGGTACAGACTCAGTGAGCACAGTCTGGCTATAGAGACCGGTCGTCACAGACAAACCTGGCTGCCCAGAGAGGACAGGCTGTGCTCACTCTGCTCCAGGGGAGAGGTAGAGACAGAGGTGCATTTCCTACTACACTGTGACAAATACTCAGACCTAAGAGCATATTTCTTTCCCAAAATTATAACTCAATACAAAGAATTTGAAACTATAAAAGATGAAGAAAAAATCAAATATTTATTGGGTGAAAAGCCAAAATGTGCAGTTTTGGCAGCCAAATATGTGTCCTCCTGCCACAACCTGAGGGACAGCCAGTGAAAAATGCAAAGTAATGTTGATAATATTTCCCATTTAGCTTAGTTTTGTTTTGTCTTTCATACCAGGTCATATGTCTTCTCAAATCATATTGACACTGGTCTACTACCATTGATTTAATGTATTGTTGTTCTGATTAATATTGTTGTTGTAGTTGTTGTTAATGGTAATCCCATGTACACTACTACTATTATTGCTGTTGGTCCCACCATTTATTTATATATAAATATATATATATTTTGTATATATATACGATTTTGATTTTTCGATATGTATACTTTGACAATGTAAGTAATAATGAACTTGCCATGTCAATAAAGTCAATTGAATTGAATTGAATTGAGAGAGAGAGAGAGAGAGAGAGAGAGAGAGAGAGAGAGAGAGAGAGAGAGAGACAGACAGACAGACAGACAGACAGACAGACAGACAGACAGACAGACAGACAGACAGACAGACAGACAGACAGACAGACAGACAGACAGACAGACAGACAGACAGACAGACAGACAGACAGACAGACAGACAGACAGACAGAGGGAGAGAGAGAGAGAGAGAGAGAGAGAGAGAGAGAGAGAGAGAGAGAGAGAGAGAGAGGGAGAGAGAGAGAGAGAGAGACTTGTTGCCACAAGAAAAGAGCAACCAGTGAAGCACAAACAACATTGTAAATACAAACTATATTAATCTGTTAATTTATATTCCATTTCATACTTCAACTATTTGCACATTGTTACGACACTGTACATAGCCAATAATATAACATTTGAAATATCTCTATTCTTTAAAAAAAAAATTGTGAGTGTAATGTTTACTGTTAATTTCTGATTGTTTATTTCACTTTTGTTTATTATATATTCCACTTGCTTTGGCAATGTGAACATGTTTCCAATGTCAATAAAGCCCTTTGAATTGAACTGAGAGCGAGAGATGCCCACATTGGCACGGGCAGCATTACTATAGCGAATAACATTGTGTTCTTTATCATTGCTATGTGCATTCCTTGTGAATGATCTATGCCCTGGGTACCAGTCTCCTTAGCTAATCCACGCCTGTACTCCATGTCATAAAGAGACTGGTACTGAGACTAAATTATCTATTTGTTATTGTGGCAAACCAGAAGACTGCCAGCTACTCTGTTGACACAAATTAACCTAGATGTGTCACAAACGTAGGGCCCCGGTGCACCAGTCAAATATGTGCCCCACACACCATTATATTCAAACTATCACGACCATCACGTACCACTGAACAAGACAACGCTCACATACCTTGATCACTGCTACAGCCCGCACGTGGGAAGTCTTTTTTGACATCTTCGATACCCTCTTTGTCATCAGGATTTTTACGTTTCTTCGACATTTGCTGCTCCCTTGTTTTAAATCGAAGCCTCCTCCTTCGTGGTTTTATTATGTGACAGCCGGGGGGGTGAGTGAGTGAGAGAGACAGTGGATACACTATCAACAGACAGGGAATGGCGAGTTTAGAATTCCGAACAATCAGGGAATGGCGAGTTTAGAATTCCGAACAATCAGGGAATGGCACGTTTAGAATTCCGAACAATCAGGGAATGGCGAGTTTAGAATTCCGAACAATCAGGGAATGGCGAGTTTAGAATTCCAAACAATCAAGGAATGGCGAGTTTAGAATTCCAAACAATCAGGGAATGGCGAGTTTAGAATTCCAAACAATCAGGGAATGGCGAGTTTAGAATTCCGAACAATCAGAACAGTCTTCAGTTCCGTTCAAACAGATCTCTCTTTTCGTTCTGTGTCCTCCCCTCCGGTGCGTGTCTCCAAACCATTGCGAGTAGAGAAAGTTGCTGCAGGTGTGTGTGTGGATGGATACCCCGGACACAGGAGATACAAAGAAGAATGGAGAGATTGTCCAAATGTAGGCTAATACTGATGCTAGCTGTGATCAGACAATATGTGTTTTCTAGGGTTAGAGAGAGATAGGCTTAGTCAACCTCCTGACAAGTTACAAATATTGATACGGAGGCGATTTGCTGATCAAGTGTGTCCAGGATTATAGGACTGAGCCTTGTTCGGTTGGAAATTACGCATGAGAGGCAACTGGCTACTGATCCGTGCCACCATGTACAGTGCCTTTCGGAAAGTATTCAGACCCATTGACTATTTCCAGATTTTGTTAGGTTATAGCCTTATTCAAAAATGTGATTAAATCGTTTTTTCCCCCTCATTAATCTACACACAATACCCCATAATGACAATGCAAAAACAGGTTTTAAGAATTTTTTACTAATGTATAAAACCAATAAAACTGAAATATTACGTTTACATAAGTATTCAGACCCTTTACTCAGTACTTTATTGAAGCACCTTGGGCAGCGATTACAGCCTCGAGTCTTCTTGGGTTTGACCCTATGAGCTTGGCACACCTGTATTCGGGAAGTTGCTCCCATTCTTCTCCACCGATCCTCTCAAGCTCTGTCAGGTTGGATGGGGAGCGTTTCTGCACAGCTATTTTCAGGTCTCTCCAGAGATGTTCGATTGGGTTCAAGTCCGGGCTCTGGCTGGACCACTCAAGGACATTCAGAGACTTGTCCCGAAGCCACTCCTGCGTTGTCTTAGCTGTGTGCTTAGGGTCGTTGTCCTGTTGGAAGGTAAACCTTCACCCCAGGCTGAGGTCCTGAGCGCTCTGGAGAGGTTTTCATCAAGGATCTCTCTGTACTTTGCTCTGTTCATCTTTGCCTCGATCCTGACTAAAAACATCCCCACAGCGTGATGCTTCTACCACCATGCTTCACTGTAGGGATGGTGCCAGGTTTCGTGATGCTTGGCATTCAGGCCAAAGAGTTCAATCTTGGTTTCATCAGAACAGAGAATCTTGTTTATCATGGTCTGAGTCTTTAGGTGACTTTTGGCAAACTCCAAGTGGGCTGTTATGTGCCTTTTACTGAGGAGTGGCTTCCGTCTGGCTCTCTACCATAAAGGCCTGATTGGTGGAGTGCTGCAGAGATGGTTGTCCTTCTGGAAGATTCTCCCATCTCAACAGAGGAACTCTGGAGCTCTGTCCAAGTGACCATTGGGTTCTTGGTCCCCTCCCTGACCAAGTCCCTTCTCCCCCGATTGCTCAGTTTGGCCAGGGGGGCAGCTCTAGGAAGATTCTTGGTGGTTCCAAACTTCTTCCATTTAAGAATGATGGAGGCTACAGTGTTCTTTGGGACCTTCAATGCTGCAGAAATGTTTTGGTACTCTTCCCCAGATCTGTGCCTCGACACAATCCTATCTCGGAGCTCTACGGACAATTCCTTTGACCTGATGGCTTGGTTTTTGCTCTGACATGCACTGTCAACTGTGGGACCTTATATAGACAGGTGTGTGCCTTTCCAAATAATGTACAATCAATTGAATTTACCACAGGTGGACTCCAATCAAGTTGTCGAAACATCTCAAGGATGATCAATGGAAACACGATGCACCTGAGGTCAATTTTGAGTCTCATAGCAAATGGTCAGAATACTTATGTAAATAAGGTATTTCTGTTTTGTATTTTGTTCAAATTTGCAAAAATTCAAAAAAAAAAAAAAACTGTTTTCTCCTTGTCATTATGGGGTATTGTGTGTAGATCGCTGAAGGCACTGTATTTCAAAGTCCATGAAAGCACATTCGTCAAAGGGCAAGTTTGGCTGGTGGTTGTTTTCATTTTAAATCATTTGCATGGTCAGCTGAGTTCTTTGCGAATTAGGCCAATAGAATCCAACTCTCAGCGTCGTTGGCGCACAGATGACATCTAGACCTATCATAGTAGGGACTCCATACATTGAGGAGATCTGGAGAACAGCGGAAAAAAACCACTGTAAAGTCAACTGAGATTTCACTCCCTCCTCTCCACTCTTCTGTGTTGACACCAAAACACTAAGCACTGGAGCCTGCCGGGTGAGCCCTACGCTGAGCTGCTCCAAGGGAAACCGTTACCCAACCTTTAAAATTGGCAAGCTCTCACATCACTGTTTCTGCTCATGAGAGGCAGTGGGTGGCAGATGACAGGAACATCTGTGAGCAACCTGGACTCAGAGATAGACGTAACATAGTAAACTAAAATCCAGGACACTCAAATAAGGTATGCTAAGTTACCTTGGGTATGGTATGTATTAATTTGAGGATGTCCATTATCCATTTTGTATGATATGTTATGAATTACAATTCATATGAATTGCAATTTGTGCGAAATGTTCTCAAATTTGCAATATGTATGATATGTTACGATTTCCAATTTGTTGTGGCTAATGTTAGCTAGGTGGCTATCGCTAATATAATCTAGGTGGCTAACATTAGCAAGGCAAGGGGTTATGATTATGGGCTAAGGTTAGGGTTAGGAGTTAGGTTAAAGGGTTAAGGTTAGAGATAGGGTTAGCTAACATGCTAAGTTGCAAAAAACGTGTAAGTAGTTGCACGGTTGCTAATTAGCTCAAATGCTAAAGTTGTCCGTGATGAGATTCGAACAAGCAACCTTTGAGTTGCCAGATATTCAAGTTATACGCTGACCTATCCACCACGACCAACCACCCTCCATTAATTTTTGCCTTAACCTGTTTGGGCTGCAAGGGGCAGTATTGAGTAGCCAGATAAAAGGTGTCCATTTCAAACGGCCTCGTACTCAATTCTTGCTCGTACAATATGCATATTATTATTACTATTGGATAGAAAACACTATCTAGTTTCTAAAACCGTTTGAATTATTTCTCTGAGTGAAACAGAACTCATTCTGCAGCACATTTCCTGACCAGGAAGTAGAAAGTCTGAAATCGATGCTCTGTTCTTCTTCCTGCCTATAAATGGGCACAAGACCTATTAGTATACATGCACATCATACACCTTCCTCTGGGTGTCAAGAGGCTGTGAGAGAAGAAATGAGGTGATTATCTTGGTCTGAGATGGAACACATCATCTTGGAATGACGTGTCCCCCATTTTCGGTACTCTGAAGAGCGCGAGCTGGACAGTGGCATTGCCTTTTGTTTATCTGCCGTTATAGGCGACTACTATCTCCGGCTTTGATTTTATTTGATACATGTCACCATATCATCGTAAAGTATGTTTTTTCAATATAGTTTCATCAGATTATTGAAATTTTTTCGGGAGTTTTGCCGTGTTCCGTTCTCTTCCGTTTGTTGACATGGAGAGTGTCGTGCCACCCGGCTAGCGCGCTTGCTAAATGAAGAGGGAAAGTTGCCGTTCTGAATCCAAACAACGACTGTTCTGGACAAAGGACACCTTGTCCAACATTCTGATGAAAGATCAGCAAAAGTAAGACCCATTTTATGATGTTATTTCATATATCTGTCGTAGTCGCCGGCGCCCAAGTGTTTCTGGCTATTGTGCTAAGCTAATATAACGCTACATTTTTTTTCCGCTGTAAAACACTTAATAAATCGGAAATATTGGCTGGAATCACAAGATGCCTGTCTTTCATCTGCTGTACACTATGTATTTTTCAGAAATGTTTTATGATGAGTAATTAGGTATTTGACGTTGGTGCCTGTAATTATTATGGCTGCTTTCGGTGCAATTTCTGACTGTAGCTGCAATGTAAACTATGATTTATACCTGAAATATGCACATTTTTCTAACAAAACATATGCTATACAATAAATATGTTATCAGACTGTCATCTGATGAAGTTGTTTCTTGGTTAGTGGCTATTTATATCTTTATTTGGTCGAATTTGTGATAGCTACTGATGGACAAAGGACACCTTGTCCAACATTCTGATGAAAGATCAGCAAAAGTAAGACCCATTTTATGATGTTATTTCATATATCTGTCGTAGTCGCCGGCGCCCAAGTGTTTCTGGCTATTGTGCTAAGCTAATATAACGCTACATTTTTTTTCCGCTGTAAAACACTTAATAAATCGGAAATATTGGCTGGAATCACAAGATGCCTGTCTTTCATCTGCTGTACACTATGTATTTTTCAGAAATGTTTTATGATGAGTAATTAGGTATTTGACGTTGGTGCCTGTAATTATTATGGCTGCTTTCGGTGCAATTTCTGACTGTAGCTGCAATGTAAACTATGATTTATACCTGAAATATGCATATTTTTCTAACAAAACATATGCTATACAATAAATATGTTATCAGACTGTCATCTGATGAAGTTGTTTCTTGGTTAGTGGCTATTTATATCTTTATTTGGTCGAATTTGTGATAGCTACTGATGGAGTAAAAAACTGGTGGTGTAAAAAAAGTGGTGTCTTTTGCTAACGTGGTTAGCTAATAGATTTACATATTGTGTCTTCCCTGTAAAACATTTTAAAAATCGGACATGTTGGCTGGATTCACAAGATGTGTACCTTTCATATGCTGTATTGGACTTGTTAATGTGTGAAAGTTAAATATTTAAAAAAAATATATTTTGAATTTCGCGCCCTGCACTTGAGCTGGCTGTTGTCATAAGTGTACCGACGTCGGGCTGCAGCCATAAGAAGTTAAGTAACTTTCTGTCTAATGTAACCATACCAAACGTAACATATCACACAAATTTCGGCATCCCGGATTTTCGGTCACTAAGTTACGTCTAGTCTATGAGACCAGGCTGCTGTGCATCTAGAGAGAATCTCCCATGATCGCCCACTAGCACCCCCTATCGCCACATTAGTGTGCAGTCATACTGTGCCTTTCTTCTCAAACTGACATCATCACCAGTCCATCGGTGTGTGGAAATTGAAAACACCCTACTTGTCTTAGCTATTAATCCTCTCCAGCAAGGGGCCAAGGTTCGGGTCTAGAAGCACAGTTTTGACTGCTCCTACAGTCTTGCTTCAGTACTGCAGTTTAACTGACGCCTGGCCCAGAAAGACAGTTTCCATAGACAGCCACATAGAGAAGTCAGACACTTTAGTCATCACCTTTGTGCATAAAACATCCATTGAATTATTCAAATAATTGTTGATGAGTTCGATTTTTGTCCCCTATCATTAATGCAACCGCTTTGTCAGATTTCAAAAAAGCTTTACGGAAAAAGCCAACCATATAATAATCTGAGTACGGCGCTCAGAGACCAAAACAAGCCAAACATATACCCGCCATGTTGCGGAATCAACAGAAGTCAGAAATAGCATTATAAATATTCACTTACCTTTGATGATCTTCATCAGAATGCACTCCCAGGAATCCCAGTTCCACAATAAATGTTTGTTTAGTTCGATAAAGTCCATAATTTATGTCCAAATACATCTTTGTTGTTCGCGCCTTGAGTTCACAAATCCAAATTCATGACGCGCGATCACTAGGTCCAGACGAAAAGTCAAAAAGTTCCGTATCAGTCCGTAGAAACATGTCAAACGATGTATAGAATCAATTTTTAGGATGTTTTTAACATAAATCTTCAATCATGTTCCAACCGGAGAATTTCTTTGTCTTTAGAATTGCAATGGAACGCAGGTCGCTCTCACGTGAACGCGCATGGTCAGCTCATGCCACTCTGGCAGACCTCTGACTCATTCAGCTCCCATTCCCCCCTCCTTTACAGTAGAAGCATCAAACAAGGTTCTATAGACTGTTGACATCTAGTGGAAGCCTTAGGAAGTGCAATATGACCCCATAGACACTGTATATTCGATAGGGGATTATGTTGAAAAACTTCAAACCTCAGATTTCCCACTTCCTGTTTGGATTTTTCTCAGGTTTTCGCCTGCCATATGAGTTCTGTTATACTCACAGACATCATTCAAACAGTTTTAGAAGCTTCAGAGTGTTTTCTATCCAAATATACATATATTAGCAACTGGGCCTGAGTAGCAGGCAGTTTACTCTGGGCACACTTTTCATCCAAGCGTGAAAATGCTGCCCCCTATCCCAAAGAAGTTAACAGCCGAAGATGACGTCGTCGCTGCACGCACTGCTGCCTCTGCGCACTTAGTGCTAGTGGACATGTGAAGTTTGGCTGTGTAAACTGGATGCAACACGGATATAGACGATCCATGAATCGGCGTATGAGAACGTGAGTAGACCACGTTGAAAACAATGGTCGGACATCCTAGACGCAGTCTCCAATTCTTTATACGTCAGCGATCTTGGGTAACGTTTTAGTCCAGTTGCTAGGGAAACACAAATCGGCCAAACGGGTTCAGCACCAAATTCTTCGGCGACCAGATTTTACCTTTATGCTGCGACGTTACTTTAAAAAAATATCTTTATCTTCCACACTCTAGATACCCAGAGTCGAGAGTTGGTTATAACAACTCTTTTCTCTCTCTTCTTTATTGTCATGTTATAACCAGCATCCCACTTAAAACATTAAACTGGTCCCTCTTTTCTCTCTCTTCTTTATTGTCATGTTATAACCAGCAGCACACAGCAATGCTGACCATATTTTGCTTTTATGAGAGATTTACATTCAGAAATGCAAGCTGCCTCACTTTCGAGTGGCTGATGAGGTTTCTTCTCTCAGTAATTATTTGTCCTGTTTTTGAGAAGACCCTCTCAGAGGGAACGGATGTGGCCACTATGCAGAGTCTCCCTGTTCTGGCTTTAGTTAGCCGTGTGTAGACAGAGGCCTTGTTCTTCCACCAGCTCAGAGGATCTGCAGATCTTTGGAGGAGGGGCTCCTCAAAATAGGATCGGACCTCCATTACGGCATCTGCTGAGGGATTCCTTCCCACTGGTGCTTCTGCTCCATCTGATCCCTCTTCTTCCTGTTGCCCTGGTGCCTGAGCCAGCTGACTGTTGGGGCTGTTCCTCCCTGCTGCTGAGGTTATTCTTTGAAGAGCCTCATCAATCGCTCTGGCATCACTGAAGGCTAACGTCTTAAACCTGGGGTCAAGTGCAGCGGTTTCTGATAGCATGTGATTATATTCCATTCTGTGGAACTTTCTGTCCATTGATGAACATAGGGTGTCCATCAACTCTGTCACATGTGGTTACATTTGCTTTTCTCTGGTGGCTGGCTGTGATTCGCTGCAGACCTTTACACAGGCGTATCATTTTTGAGGCTCTCACATAGCTGAAAAGAGAGAACAGTAACTTATTAGTTCAGGTTCATGTTTTGTCTACTGATACTACATTCTCATCTACTGCTCATATACATATGTAATACTGGATTAAATAATGATGTAGTAATAACTGCTTACTGTACCTCTCTCCACTGATCTCCACAGTGACCTGCTCAAAGGGTTCCAGGACTTTGCACACCTCCTCCACCTCTTCCCCCACCTCCCATTCCTCTTGGGTCAGAGCACCAACAGGTGCAATGACAATGGCCAGGGTAGAGATGATGGCATCCTTTGACTCAAGAAACCCCTTCAACATATAAAATGTTGAATTCCACCTTGTAGTGCAGTCTTGTTTAGGCCTCAGCTCAGGCATCCCCATCTGGCGTTGTGTAGACTTTAGTTTTTCAGCACCTACTGTGCTCCTGTGGAAGTATTCCACAGCTGCTTTTACTAGCAGTCCAGAAGACAGATAGACATCGAAAAATCTTCAATGAAGTGACATGTAACCGACATGTAAGAAGTGGGTTTAGCCTTGATGTCCAGCAGTCAGTGGTAAGGCAAACTGCAGTAGCTTTTTGGACTCTTTCCCTCACTGAAGCCTGTGTGCTCCTGTACAGTTGTGGAATAAGGGATTTTGAAAGGGTTTTCCTGCTTGGAATTGTGTACATTGGTTTTAGACTATTGCTATAATTTCTAAAACCTCTGTCCTCCACGATCGAAAATGGCTGGAAATCGGTGGCAATCATTTTAGCCAATGCAATATCAATTTGGCCTTGTTTTGCTACAGACATAGACTTTGGCATAAACTGGTCCACAGAAGACTGCGTTGCTGTTGGTCGTGGAATAGGCCTACTTGACTGAGTGGATTTAACTCCACGTGTGGAGGTGCTGGCTCCACCACTATCACTAGCAGGTCCACTAGTTTCTCGTAGCTCTACTACAGCTAGCTTCACAGTTGGGTGCACAGTTCGCATATGCCTGTGTAGGTTGTGCGTAGAACCGGCTTGATATGAGATTTTGTTTTGGCAAATTCTACACTATTAAAATGCATCCAAATGCTACTGTGCTTCCGACTCATTTTCCAGCTGTTGTTTTCACAGCTGTCCTTCCTCTCTCTCATCGGCTGCTAAGTGTGTGACTGTGAGTGACTTGGCTCGGCCCTCCCTCGCGCATCTTTGGTTCATTGGTTGAAGCTGCGTGTCTGATTGACAGGAACAACAGGTGAGGCTGAGCAGACAGTCAGAACGAATGTGTGTGCGCTTGAGCATTTAGGCCTATATTATTTTATTTCTTTTTTTGTTCTTTGAATTAGTTAATTCTATTCATTTAAATCTTTTCATTATTCATATCTTAATTTTTGTATATTTTTATAAATAGATTTGGCTCTCTGCGAGCCAGCTCCTAACGTTCATCTACACCAACGTTCGCGAACGAGCCATCACTACAGCCTTATTCTAAAATTGATTTGAAAAGTTTTTTTCCTCATCAATCTACACACAATAACCCATAATGACAAATAGAAAACAGGTTCTGGGATTTTTGATTTACTTATTTACATAAGTATTCAGACGCTTTGCTATGAGACTCGAAATTAAGCTCAGGTGCATCCTGTTTCCATTGATCATCCTTGAGATGTTTCTACAACTTGATTGGAGTTCACCTGTGGTAAATTCAATTGATTGGACATGATTTGGAAAGGCACACACCTGTCTGTATAGAGCAAAAACCAAGCCATGAGGTCGAAGGAATTGTCCGTAGAGCTCCGAGACAGGATTGTGTCGAGGCACAGATTTGGGGAAGGGTACCAAAAAATGTCTGCAGCATTTAAGGTCCCAAAGAACACTGTAGCCTCCATCAATCTTAAATGGAATTAGTTTGTAACCACCAAGACTCTTCCTAGAGATGGCTGCACGGCCAAACTGAGCAATCGGGGGAGAAGGGCCTTGGTCAGGGAGGTGACCAAGAACCTGATGGTCACTCTGACAGAGCTCAGATCTCCACTGTGGAGATGGGAGAATCTTCCACTGCAGTATTCCACCAATCAGGCCTTTATTGTGGAGTGGCCAAACGGAAGCCACCTAAAGACTCAGACCATGAGAAACAATATTCTCTGGTCTGATGAAACCAAGATTGAACTCTTTGGCCTGAATGCAAATGTCACGTCCGGAGGAAACCTGGCACCATCCCTACTCTGAAGCATGTGGGTGGCAGCATCGTGCTTTTGGGATATTTTTCAGCGGCAGGGACTGAGAGACTAGTCAGGATCTAGGGAAAGATGAACAGAGCAAAGTACAGAGAGATCCTTGATGAAAACTGCAGGAGTGGCTTCGGGACAAGTCTCTGAATGTCCTTCAGTGGCCCAGCCAGAGCCCGGACTTGAACCCGATCGAACATCTCTGAAGAGACCTGAATATAGCGATGCTCCCCATCCAACCTGACAGAGCTTGAGAGGATCTGTAGAGAAGAATGGGAGAAACTCCACAAATACAGGTGTGCCAAGCCTGTAGCTTCATATCCAAGAATACTTAAGGCTGTAATCACTGCCAAAGGTGCTTCAACAAAGTACTGAGTAAATAGTTTGAATACTTACGTAAATGTGATATTTCATTTTTTTCCCCTTCTATAAATTAGCAAAGATTTCTAAAAACCTGTTTTTGCTTTGTCATTATGTGGTATTGTGTGTAGATTGATGAGGGGGAAAAAACAATTTAATCAAATTTAGAATAAGATTGTAACGTAACAAAATGTGGAAAAAGTCAAGGGGTCTGAATACTTTCCAAATGCACTGTATATACTGTATATATATTTTTTGTGGTTTGATACATTTTTGGGGGAAGCCTGGCTTCCCTTGCAATCCATGTATACAAGCCAATGAGAGCAAATTTGAGTATCATGTAGTAGCCTAAACCTATCGATGTTAGACTGAGCTGGGCCATGACACCCCCCCCCCCACACACACAAAAAAAAATTGTCCTCCCTAATCTTAAATGGCACCGACCGCCATTGCCATAGTCGTAGGTCCGCAAAATCAAGTAAATGGTACTGAACTCATTACAAAATCATGTTTTGATATTGTAGTGGCTATTGATGTTTAAGGTTGTTTGGTTTTTACTAAGTGACACTGCGAATGTCTTCTTTTTGGCATCTATGTATCTAATCCGGTTTAAGCATGAGACAAATGACTGAAGTTCCCAATTCCAGCGAGATACTGCGATCACTTCCTCACTCACACACATGGAGCCTCAGAAATAAACGCTTTTATAATGGACTAGGAGCCACTTAGTTCCCAATGTGTATCAAGAATGGTCCACCACCCAAAGGACATCCAGGAAACTTGACACAACTGTGGGAAGCATCGAAGTCAACATGGGCCAGCATCCTTGTAGAGTCTATGCCATGACGAATTGAGTCTGTTCTGAGGGAAAAAGGGGGCGCAACTCAATATTAGGAAAGTGGTCGTAATTTTTGGTACACTCAGTGTAGTTTATATTGTATTTTCTGTTCTTTGGACCAAATAATACAACATTCGTTTTTTTGAGGTTCAGTGACAATTTGTTGATTTGTTTTAAACCACTTTACACAGTTCATCATTAACAACATTAATAAGGTAATTGAGATCATTTTGAGAGTAGAACACAATTGTATCATAAAAGAAAACATTATCTGGGAGAGCACTTTGGATGCATTGGGCAGAACATTTATATAGATCAGAAATAACAGAGGTCTTGCTGGCCTCCCGGGTGGCGCAGTGGTCTAGCTGTGCCACCAGAGATTCTGGGTTCGAGCCCAGGCTCTGTCACAGCCGGCTGCGACCGAGAGGCCCATGTGGCGGCGCACAATTGGCCCAGCGTCGTCCTGGTTAGGGAGGGTTTGGCCGGCAGGGATATCCTTGTCTCATCGCCCACTAGCGACTCCTGTGGCGGGCCGGGCGCAGTGCACGCTGACCAGGTCGCCAGGTGTTTCCTCCGACACATTGGTGTGGCTGGCTTCCGGGTTGGATGTGCATTGTGTCAAGAAGCAGTGCGGCTTGGTTGGGTTGTGTTTCGGAGGACGCATGGCTCTCGACCTTCGCCTCTCCCGAGTCCGTACGGGAGTTGCAGCGATGAGACAAGACAGACAAGACAAGACAAGACTACCAATTGGATACCACGAAAAAGGGGGTAAAAAAAAATAAAAAAAATAACAGAGGTCCAATAATTAATCCCTGCGGCACACCAAACAATCTCCAGAGGGGGGGTGGGGGGGGGGGGGGTATATTGCATAGTCGCAACATACAAGCACACAGTAATCAACGTCTCTCCTTTTCTCTCATCTTTGGGACGAGGGGAAAATTGTTCAGGCTGTGACAGAATGTTCCATGGAAGATAGATGGCTATAATCTCTCCCCCAGAATGCTAACTGACCATGGTTGACCTTCTCATCCAGGAGGGTGATGATTGCATAAGGTGCAGATTGGAAGCAGAGTGATAACACAAACACAGCGTCATACAAATAGAACGCAACAAATAGAACGCAACAAATAGAACGCAACAAATAGAGCGCAACAAATAGAACACAACAAATAGAACACAACAAATAGAACGCAACAAATAGAAAGCAACAAATAGAACACAACAAATGGAACACAACAAATAGAACACAACAAATAGAAAGCAACAAATAGAAAGCAACAAATAGAACACAACAAATAGAATACAACAAATAGTACATTTAACCCATTTCTGAGAAACATCAGCACACCTGCACATTTATTCCTGAAAAGTCCCAAATGTACCAATAGTCCCATGTGTCATACTTCCATCACGAAGGCTGCAAATATACATGAAGAAGACAGTTGGGAGAAACTGTTTCTACTAACCACCCTGGAGTACACACACAACCAGTAGTGCAGTACTTTCTCCAGCTATCTATACATGATGTTCTCTCCCATTCTCCTATATAATATCTCTTATTTTATTTATTTTACCTTTATTTAACGAGGTAAGTCAGTTAAAACTTCTTATGGATGCAGGGGCAGTATTGAGTAGCTTGGATGAAAGGTGCCCAGAGTAAACGGCCTGCTCCTCAGTCCCAGTTACTGAGCATGACTTGAGATCTTTGCAAAAACGTCAAAATTAATGACAGATTTCTTGAGTTATCTAAGATTAATTTTGACTATTTTGATTCTGAACACTAGCTACGGTGTGTCAAGATGGACAAACAGTACTAGTGCAGCTTTTTTCCTAGTTTTTCAAGCGAAGGTCTTTTAAGGGAGAAAGCAAGCACCCTCCTTCGTTTTACCTTAAGGGTAAAACATGCTGCAACACAACAAAGAAATAGTTCAAGATGCACTCTCAAATTTTTGTATAATTCCAGCCAGTAGTTTTGAAAGTGGTGCTCATGAGCCAAAGGTGGTCCCCTTTTTTTGCGTACCACGTCATCAAATTGTGTACTACATAATCAAATTGTGTACCACATCATCCATTTCGTGTGATATGTTGTGAATTTCGCAATTTCTACGATATGTTAAGAATCCAATTTGTGCAACATGTTACGAATTGTTTGTGCTTTTAAGATCACAGAGTGTATCTTTAAGTTAGTTAGTTAGTCCTCTTTGCTCTCTGTTGAGCATAAGGCTACAACAAACACAGGAGATTACTAACTGTAAGACGCTATGGATAAGAGCGTCGGTTTACTTTCCTAAATGTAAATGTTCATTCTAGGGGTGTCTAGGGCAAGAGAACGGGGGGATACCTAGTCAGTTGTCCAACTGAAATGTGTCTTCCGCATTTATCCCAACCCCTCTGAATCAGAGAGGGGCTGCCATAATCGACATCCACGTCTTCGGCGCCCTACACACGTGCACAGTGCACACACACAGTAATGGCTGAAGAAGTTGAGGGTGACTGACTATATATATACATATCTGTCCAGGCATTCCCTGTTGGAAGCCCAGCTGTTTACAGCGCTGAGCGTTCTCCTCTCACAAAGAGCAGAGGAATGCAAAACATCTCCTGCTCAGACACATTTGTTTGACTTTCTTGTTATTGGTGGAAAAGAAGGGAATGGGTGTCGGTAGGATGAGTGGAGGAGGAAGAGGACGAGGAGGAGGAAGAACATGAAGAGGAGGAGGTGGATGAAGAAAATTAAAATGAAGAGGGTGGAGGAGGAAGTGGTGGAGGAGGAAGATGAAGTGGAGGTGGATGAGGAGAAGATGAAATGGAGGAGGAAGAGGAGGAGGAAGATGAGGAGGAGGAGGAAGAGTGGATGGGGTGGATGGGTAGAGGACAAAAGAGAAAGACACTAACTAGGGGGGCTGGTCCGACTGGTGTAGGGGGTGCTGTAGGGTGCAGAGCGATGGTTTCTCAGAGTGGAGTAGTGGTCACAGCCGTGGGACGAGGACAGGGACAGGGGGCTCCCAAACTGGGTGTGAGGGCTAGTAGATGGGCCTGGGATGAACCAGCCACTCACTGTAGCAGCATGGTGGGCCCACAGAGAACACAGGAAAACATGGAGACATGACACATTAAGAGGTTTATATCTTCTATGGGTTTAAAGACCTTTTTACAACCTTTTTGACCCCTCCTGTCTCAGCCTCCAGTATTTATGCTGCAGTAGTTTATGTGTCGGGGGGCTAGGGTCAGTCTGTTATATCTGGAGTACTTCTCCTGTCTTATCCGGTGTCCTGTGTGAATTTAAGTGTTTTCTCTCTAATTCTCTCTCTCTTTCTTTCTCTCTCTCTCTCTCGGAGGACCTGAGCCCTAGGACCATGCCTCAGGACTACCTGGCATGATGACTCCTTGCTGTCCCCAGTCCACCTGGCCGTGCTGCTGCTCCAGTTTCAACTGTTCTGCCTGTGGCTATGGAACCCTGACCTGTTCACCGGACGTGCTACCTGTCCCAGACCTGCTGTTTTCAACTCTCTAGAGACAGCAGGAGCGGTAGAGATACTCTTAATGATCGGCTATGAAAAGCCAACTGACATTTACTCCTGAGGTGCTGACTTGCTGCACCCTCGACAACTACTGTGATTATTATTATTTGACCGTGCTGGTCATTTATGAACATTTGAACATCTTGGCCATGTTCTGTTATAATCTCCACCCAGCACAGCCAGAAGAGGACTGGCCACCCCTCATAGCCTAGGTTCCTCTCTAGGTTTCTTCCTAGGTTTTGGCCTTCCTAGGAAGTTTTTCCTAGCCACCGTGCTTCTACACCTGCATTGCTTGCTGTTTGCGGTTTTAGGCTGGGTTTCTGCACAGCACTTTGAGATATCAGCTGATGTAAGAAGGGCTATATAAATACATTTGATTTGATTTGACAACAGCAGTTGATGTGCTAATGTGTAAAAATGTAAGAAGTGAGAACGAAATCAGGAATCTAAGTAAAATGACTAAGTCACTGTTATATGTATCAATCCTAGTATTTGTTTAATATAAAGACTTACATTGAGAGTAGCTTGACTGTTGGTTGCCACTGTCATCCATTATGTCTTTACGGTCTGTTCTGTGGAGAGGATTCCAAATCAGAGCATGTCTACTGGTTCCCAATCTACCACGAAACACACAACGTAGTTTGCTAATATATTCTATATTCGAAATCAAACGTAACAGAATATGTTCTTTAAAGAGCAGAAAATAGAGCAAGCAACTGCCATACCTTTCTTTAGCATCCAGAAAGGCCTTGGCAAACGGGTTGTATTTGATTTTCAAACCGGTTATCTAAAATGTGGAGTGAAAATACAATTCAAAATTGGTAAGACATACAATACAGTATTCATTATAAAATGGCTAATCTTAATAAACAACATTGTTTGACCATTTTCCTCTCACTAAAACGACCAATAGAAAATGTATATTTCTACATAATGGTGCGTAATTCTAGGCCTACTCATTGGAATTGTCCGCATGAACAAATAAAAAATGTATGTTAAATCTACAGTGTCTATAAAAATACAGAACGTATTAAAGTAACGCAACAATGTACCTCTTCGTGTTGGTAGGCTGTGACGGCTATGAACCGCGTCTCCGGGAAGGAGTGGCTCGTGATCATCCTCTTAGGCCCTCCGACGTCCGCGATATGGATACGTGGCTCATATTTATGCAATAACTTCAATATGATCTAACAATATATATATATACCAAAAATAAAGCAAAAGTTCAATAATAGGCTTTCGGTTTCAGTTGAAAATCGACATACCTTTTATTTCAATCGAAAATTGTGATTGATGGTGTTTACACGTAGGATCTATTACTTGACGTTTGCCTATCTAAATTGTTATCAAAATCATTGGAAAACGATAGCACTCAAACGCCTACATATTTTAATTTTAATTGATAAGACTGTTTTCGCCCTAACCTGGCCTCCTCCATTACGTTTGTTGGTGAGTTTGACTTTACTGAATGAGACCGGATCTTTCATCCAGCGCGCTCCAAAGTTTGGCGAGTCCAGGTGGATGTATACGCAGCTCGGGGCTTGAGGCTCGGGCTTGCCCCCAGGAACCCACTCCCCGTGTCCGCAGCCACGAAGTCCAGCAGGAACGAGTACATGGCGTTCGGATCCAGCCCAGAAACATCCACTTTCAGCACCGGGAACATGCGCCTTTGAAACAAAGCAAGATAGAATATAATGTGTTATTATTTCATCCATTCTAGTAATACAGTATATATATATATATACACTGCTCAAAAAAATAAAGGGAACACTGTCTCTGTGAATGGTTTGTCCTCTGACAAATCAACTGTACATTTCGGTGTTCCTCAAGGTTCCGTTTTAGGACCACTATTGTTTTCACTATATATTTTACCTCTTGGGGATGTTATTCGAAAACATAATGTTAACTTTCACTGCTATGCGGATGACACACAGCTGTACATTTCAATGAAACATGGTGAAGCCCCAAAATTGCCCTCGCTAGAAGCCTGTGTTTCAGACATAAGGAAGTGGATGGCTGAAAACTTTCTACTTTTAAACTCGGACAAAACAGAGATGCTTGTTCTAGGTCCCAAGAAACAAAGAGATCTTCTGTTAAATCTGACAATTAATCTTGATGGTTGTAAAGTCGTCTCAAATAAAACTGTGAAGGACCTCGGCGTTACTCTTGACCCTGATCTCTCTTTTGACGAACATATCAAGACTGTTTCAAGGACAGCTTTTTTCCATCTACGTAACATTGCAAAAATCAGAAATTTTCTGTCCAAAAATGATGCAGAAAAATTAATCCATGCATTTGTTACTTCTAGGTTAGACTACTGCAATGCTCTACTTTCCGGTTACCCGGATAAAGCACTAAATAAACTTCAGTTAGTACTAAATACGGCTGCTAGAATCCTGACTAGAACCAATAAATTTGATCATATTACTCCAGTGCTAGCTTCCCTACACTGGCTTCCTGTTAAGGCAAGGGCTGATTTCAAGGTTTTACTGTTAACCTATAAAGCGTTACATGGGCTTGCTCCTACCTATCTTTCCGAGTTGGTCCTGCCGTACATACCTATACGTACGCTACGGTCACAAGACGCAGGCCTCCTAATTGTCCCTAGAATTTCTAAGCAAACAGCGGGAGGCAGGGCTTTCTCCTATAGATCTCCATTTTTATGGAACGGTCTGCCTACCCATGTGAGAGACGCAGACTCGGTCTCAACCTTTAAGTCTTTACTGAAGACTTATCTCTTCAGTAGGTCATATGATTGAGTGTAGTCTGGCCCAGGAGTGTGAAGGTGAACGGAAAGGCTCTGGAGCAACGAACCGCCCTTGCTGTCTCTGCCTGGCCGGTTCCCCTCTCTCCACTGGGATTCTCTGCCTCTAACCCTATTACAGGGGCTGAGTCACTGGCTTACTGGTGCTCTTTCATGCCGTCCCTAGGAGGGGTGCGTCACTTGAGTGGGTTGAGTTACTGACGTGATCTTCCTGTCTGGGTTGGCGCCCCCCCTTGGTTTGTGCTGTGGTGGAGATCTTTGTGGGCTATACTCGGCCTTGTCTCAGGATTGTAAGTTGGTGGTTGAAGATATCCCTCTAGTGGTGCGGGGGCTGTGCTTTGGCAAAGTGGGTGGGGTTATATCCTTCCTGTTTGGCCCTGTCCGGGGGTATCTTCGGATGGGGCCACAGTGTCTCCTGACCGCTCCTGTCTCAGCCTCCAGTATTTATGCTGCAGTAGTTTATGTGTCGGGGGGCTAGGGTCAGTTGGTTATACCTGGAGTACTTCTCCTGTCTTATCCAGTGTCCTGTGTGAATTTAAGTATGCTCTCTCTAATTCTCTCGTTCTCTCTTTCTTTCTCTCTCTCGGAGGACCTTTTATTCCTGATTATTATTTGACCATGTTTGTCATTTATGAACATTTTGAAAATCTTGGCTCTCTCTAATTCTCTCCTTCTCTCTTTCTTTCTCTCTCTCGGAGGACCTGAGCCCTAGGACCATACGTCAGGACTACCGGGCATGATGACTCCTTGCTGTCCCCAGTCCGCCTGGCCTTGCTGCTATTCCAGTTTCAACTGTTCTGCCTGCGGTTATGGAACCGCCACCTGTCCCAGACCTGCTGTTTTCAACTCTTAATGATCGGCTATGAAAAGCCAACTGAAAATTATTCATGATTATTATTTGACCATGCTTGTCACTTATGAACATTTTGAACATCTTGGCATAGTTCTGTTATAATCTCCACCCGGCACAGCCAGAAGAGGACTGGCCACCCCTCATAGCCTGGTTCCTCTCTAGGTTTCTTCCTAGGTTTTGGCCTTTCTAGGGAGTTTTTCCTAGCCACCGTGCTTCTACACCTGCATTGCTTGCTGTTTGGGGTTTTAGGCTGGGTTTCTGTACAGCACTTCGAGATATTAGCTGATGTACGAAGGGCTATATAAAATAAACTTGATTGATTGATTGATTGAACACTAAAATAACACATCCTAGATCTGAATGAATGAAATATTCTTATTAAATACTTTTTTTCTTTACATAGTTGAATGTGCTGACAACAAAATCACACAAAAATTATCAATGGAAATCAAATTTATCAACCCATGGAGGTCTGGATTTGGAGTCACACTCAAAATTAAAGTGGAAAACCACACTACAGGCTGATCCAACTTTGATGTAATGTCCTTAAAACAAGTCAAAATGAGGCTCAGTAGTGTGTGTGGCCTCCACGTGCCTGTATGACCTCCTTACAACGCCTGGGCATGCTCCTGATGAGGTGGCGGATGGTCTCCTGAGGGATCTCCTCCCAGACCTGGACTAAAGCATCCGCCAACTCCTGGACAGTCTGTGGTGCAACGTGGCGTTGGTGGATGGAGCGAGACATGATGTCCCAGATGTGCTCAATTGGATTCAGGTCTGGGGAACGGGCGGGCCAGTCCATAGCATCAATGCCTTCCTCTTGCAGGAACTGCTGACACACTCCAGCCACATGAGGTCTAGCATTGTCTTGCATTAGGAGGAACCCAGGGCCAACCGCACCAGCATATGGTCTCACAAGGGGTCTGAGGATCTCATCTCGGTACCTAATGGCAGTCAGGCTACCTCTGGCGAGCACATGGAGGGCTGTGCGGCCCCACAAAGAAATGCCACCCCACACCATGACTGACCCACCGCCAAACCGGTCATGCTGGAGGATGTTGCAGGCAGCAGA
This sequence comes from Salvelinus namaycush, assembly GCF_016432855.1. Lineage (NCBI taxonomy): Eukaryota > Metazoa > Chordata > Actinopteri > Salmoniformes > Salmonidae > Salvelinus > Salvelinus namaycush. The sequence goes on along the minus strand of NW_024061096.1, from coordinate 22,805 downwards.
ACGTTCTCCACGGCATCTCCAGACTCTGTCACGTCTGTCACATGTGCTCAGTGTGAACCTGCTTTCATCTGTGAAGAGCACAGGGCGCCAGTGGCGAATTTGCCAATCTTGGTGTTCTCTGGCAAATGCCAAACGTCCTGCACGGTGTTGGGCTGTGAGCACAACCCCCACCTGTGGACGTCGGGCCCTCATACCACCCTCATGGAGTCTGTTTCTGACCGTTTGAGCAGACACATGCACATTTGTGGCCTGCTGGAGGTCATTTTGCAGGGCTCTGGCAGTGCTCCTCCTTGCACAAAGGCGGAGGTAGCGGTCCTGCTGCTGGGTTGTTGCCCTCCTACGGCCTCCTCCACGTCTCCTGATGTACTGGCCTGTCTCCTGGTAGCGCCTCCATGCTCTGGACACTACGCTGACAGACACAGCAAACCTTCTTGCCACAGCTCGCATTGATGTGCCATCCTGGATGAGCTGCACTACCTGAGCCACTTGTGTGGGTTGTAGACTCCGTCTCATGCTACCACTAGAGTGAAAGCACCGCCAGCATTCAAAAGTGACCAAAACATCAGCCAGGAAGCATAGGAACTGAGAAGTGGTCTGTGGTCACCACCTGCAGAACCACTCCTTTATTGGGGGTGTCTTGCTAATTGCCTATAATTTCCACCTGTTGTCTATTCCATTTGCACAACAGCATGTGAAATTTATTGTCAATCAGTGTTGCTTCCTAAGTGGACAGTTTGATTTCACAGAAGTGTGATTGACTTGGAGTTACATTGTGTTGTTTAAGTGTTCCCTTTATTTTTTTGAGCAGTGTATATATATATATATATATATATATAAAATCTATTTTAGGATATTGGGCATTGATGACGCTAATGTCAAGTGAACACCTGGTTTAATTTATAGACCATGTGAATATTAATAAGCGTAAGTGTTACGTAAGGTTTAGACCTTACAGAAAAACTCAAAATATAAGGCATGAATGAAGGTGTGCAATCTTTTTTTCATTTAATTACTGTGATATCATCGCAATGTTATAATCACACGTTCGACACTATACATTTGTGATATAGACCTACCTGCTTTCTTCTCGTTATAAATAAACAAGACATAAGAATTTAAAAGACCGTTCTAAAGAAAAGGCTATTTAGTTTCATTTGGCACATGACGTTTTTAACTAGGCAAGTCAGTTAAGAACAAATTATTTTTTTACGATGAAAATATAAGACAAAACACACATCAAGACAAGAGAGACAACACAACATAAAGAGAGACCTAAGACAACAACAAAGCATGGCAGCAACACAACATGAAAACAACATGACAACAACATGACAGAACCACAACATGACAACAACATGGCAGCACCACAACATGACAACAACATGACAGTACCACAACATGACAACAACATGACAGCACCACAACATGACCACAACATGACAACAACATGACAGTACCACAACATGACAACAACATGACAGCACCACAACATGACCACAACATGACAACAACATGACAACACCACAACATGACAACAACATGACAACAACATGACAACAACATGACAGCACCACAACATGACAACAACACCACAACATGACAACAACATGACAACAACATGGCAGCACCACAACATGACAACAACATGACAGCACCACAACATGACAACAACATGACAGAACCACAACATGACAACAACATGGCAGCACCACAACATGACAACAACATGACAACAACATGACAGAACCACAACATGACAACAACATGACAACAACATGACAGAACCACAACATGACAACAACATGACAACAACATGGCAGCACCACAACATGACAACAACATGACAACAACATGACAGAACCACAACATGACAACAACATGACAGAACCACAACATGACAACAACATGGCAGCACCACAACATGACAACAACATGACAGTACCACAACATGACAACAACATGACAGCACCACAACATGACCACAACATGACAACAACATGACAGTACCACAACATGACAACAACATGACAGCACCACAACATGACCACAACATGACAACAACATGACAACACCACAACATGACAACAACATGACAGCACCACAACATGACAACAACATGACAGCACCACAACATGACAACAACACCACAACATGACAACAACATGACAACAACATGGCAGCACCACAACATGACAACAACACCACAACATGACAACAACATGACAACAACATGGCAGCACCACAACATGACAACAACATGACAGCACCACAACATGACAACAACATGACAGAACCACAACATGACAACAACATGGCAGCACCACAACATGACAACAACATGACAACAACATGACAGAACCACAACATGACAACAACATGACAACAACATGACAGAACCACAACATGACAACAACATGACAACAACATGGCAGCACCACAACATGACAACAACATGACAACAACATGACAGAACCACAACATGACAACAACATGACAGAACCACAACATGACAACAACATGGCAGCACCACAACATGACAACAACATGACAACAACATGACAGAACCACAACATGACAACATGACAGAACCACAACATGACAACAACATGGCAGCACCACAACATGACAACAACATGACAACAACATGACAGAACCACAACATGACAACAACATGACAGAACCACAACATGACAACAACATGACAGCACCACAACATGACAACAACATGACAACACCACAACATGACAACAACATGACAACAACATGACAGAACCACAACATGACAACAACATGACAGAACCACAACATGACAACAACATGACAACACCACAACATGACAACAACATGACAACAACATGACAGAACCACAACATGACAACAACATGGCAGCACCACAACATGACAACAACATGACAACACCACAACATGACAACAACATGACAACAACATGACAGAACCACAACATGACAACAACATGACAGAACCACAACATGACAACAACATGACAGAACCACAACATGACAACAACATGACAGAACCACAACATGACAACAACATGACAGAACCACAACATGACAACAACATGACAGTACCACAACATGACAACAACATGACAGCACCACAACATGACAACAACATGACAACAACATGACAACACAACAACAACATGACAGCACCACAACATGACAACAACATGACAGCACCACAACATGACAACAACATGACAACAACACGACAACACCACAACATGACAACAACATGACAACAACACGACAACACCACAACATGACAACAACATGACAACAACATGACAACGACATGACAACAACATGACAGAACCACAACATGACAACAGCATGACAGCACCACAACATGACAACAACATGGCAGCACCACAACATGACAACAACATGACAGCACCACAACATGACAACAACATGACAACAACATGACAGTACCACAACATGACAACAACATGACAACAACATGACAGAACCACAACATGACAACAACATGACAGAACCACAACATGACAACAACATGGCAGCACCACAACATGACAACAACATGACAGAACCACAACATGACAACAACATGACAGAACCACAACATGACAACAACATGGCAGCACCACAACATGACAACAACATGACAACATCATGACAGAACCACAACATGACAGAACCATGGCAGCACCACAACATGACAACAACATGACAACAACATGACAGAACCACAACATGACAACAACATGACAGAACCACAACATGACAACAACATGACAACAACATGACAGAACCACAACATGACAACAACATGACAACACCACAACATGACAACAACATGACAGCACCACAACATGACAACAACATGACAACACCACAACATGACAACAACATGACAGAACCACAACATGACAACAACATGACAGAACCACAACATGACAACAACACCACAACATGACAACAACATGACAGCACCACAACATGACAACACCACAACATGACAACAACATGACAACAACATGGCAGCACCACAACATGACAACAACATGACAGAACCACAACATGACAACAACATGACAGAACCACAACATGACAACAACATGACAGAACCACAACATGACAACAACATGACAACACCACAACATGACAACAACATGACAGCACCACAACATGACAACAACACAACATGACAACAACATGACAACAACATGACAGCACCACAACATGACAACAGCATGACAGCACCACAACATGACAACAACATGACAACAACACCACAACATGACAACAACATGACAGCACCACAACATGACAACACCACAACATGACAACAACATGACAACAACATGGCAGCACCACAACATGACAACAACATGACAGAACCACAACATGACAACAACATGGCAGCACCACAACATGACAACAACATGACAGAACCACAACATGACAACAACATGGCAGCACCACAACATGACAACAACATGACAGAACCACAACATGACAACAACATGACAGAACCACAACATGACAACAACATGACAGAACCACAACATGACAACAACACCACAACATGACAACAACATGACAGCACCACAACATGACAACACCACAACATGACAACAACATGACAACAACATGGCAGCACCACAACATGACAACAACATGACAGAACCACAACATGACAACAACATGACAGAACCACAACATGACAACAACATGACAGAACCACAACATGACAACAACATGACAGAACCACAACATGACAACAACATGACAGAACCACAACATGACAACAACATGACAGCACCACAACATGACAACAACACAACATGACAACAACATGACAACAACATGGCAGCACCACAACATGACAACAACATGACAACACCACAACATGACAACAACATGGCAGCACCACAACATGACAACAACATGACAGAACCACAACACTACAACAACATGACAACAACATGACAGCACCACAACATGACAACAACATGACAACACCACAACATGACAACAACATGACAGCACCACAACATGACAACAACATGACAACACCACAACATGACAACAACATGACAACAACATGACAACAACATGACAGAACCACAACATGACAACACCACAACATGACAACATGACAACAACATGACAACAACATGACAACATGACAACAACATGACAACAACACAACATGACAACACCACAACATGACAACATGACAACATGACAACATGACAACATGACAACACCACAACATGACAACATGACAACATGACAACACCACAACATGACAACATGACAACAACATGACAACAACACAACACCACAACATGACAACACCACAACATGACAACATGACAACAACATGACAACAACATGACAACATGACAACAACAACATGAAAACAATATGGCAGCACCACAACATGACAACAACATGACAGAACCACAACATGACAACAACATGACAACACCACAACATGACAACAACATGACAGAACCACAACATGACAACAACATGACAACAACATGACAGAACCACAACATGACAACACCACAACATGACAACAACATGACAGCACCACAACATGACAACAACATGACAACACCACAACATGACAACAACATGACAACAACATGACAGCACCACAACATGACAACAGCATGACAACAACATGACAACAACATGGCAGCACCACAACATGACAACAACATGACAGCACCACAACATGACAACAACATGACAACAACATGACAACAACATGGCAGCACCACAACATGACAACAACATGACAACAACATGACAGCACCACAACACTACAACAACATGACAACAACATGACAGCACCACAACATGACAACAACATGGCAGCACCACAACATGACAACAACATGACAACAACATGACAGAACCACAACACTACAACAACATGACAACAACATGACAGCACCACAACATGACAACAACATGACAACAACATGTCAACAACATGGCAGCACCACAACATGACAACATGACAGCACCACAACATGACAACAACATGACAACAACATGACAACAACATGGCAGCACCACAACACTACAACATGACAACACCACAACATGACAACAACATGACAACAACATGGCAGCACCACAACATGACAACATGACAGCACCACAACATGACAACAACATGACAACAACATGTCAACAACATGGCAGCACCACAACATGACAACATGACAGCACCACAACATGACAACAACATGACAACAACATGAAAACAACATGACAGCACCACAACATGACAACAACATGACAACAACATGACAACAACATGACAACAACATGTCAACAACATGACAGAACCACAACATGACAACAACATGACAGAACCACAACATGACAACAACATGACAGCACCACAACATGACAACAACACAACATGACAACAACATGACAACAACATGGCAGCACCACAACATGACAACAACATGACAACACCACAACATGACAACAACATGGCAGCACCACAACATGACAACAACATGACAGAACCACAACACTACAACAACATGACAACAACATGACAGCACCACAACATGACAACAACATGACAACACCACAACATGACAACAACATGACAGCACCACAACATGACAACAACATGACAACACCACAACATGACAACAACATGACAACAACATGACAACAACATGACAGAACCACAACATGACAACACCACAACATGACAACATGACAACAACATGACAACAACATGACAACATGACAACAACATGACAACAACACAACATGACAACATGACAACACCACAACATGACAACATGACAACATGACAACATGACAACATGACAACACCACAACATGACAACATGACAACATGACAACACCACAACATGACAACATGACAACAACATGACAACAACACAACACCACAACATGACAACACCACAACATGACAACATGACAACAACATGACAACAACATGACAACATGACAACAACAACATGAAAACAATATGGCAGCACCACAACATGACAACAACATGACAGAACCACAACATGACAACAACATGACAACACCACAACATGACAACAACATGACAGAACCACAACATGACAACAACATGACAACAACATGACAGAACCACAACATGACAACACCACAACATGACAACAACATGACAGCACCACAACATGACAACAACATGACAACACCACAACATGACAACAACATGACAACAACATGACAGCACCACAACATGACAACAGCATGACAACAACATGACAACAACATGGCAGCACCACAACATGACAACAACATGACAGCACCACAACATGACAACAACATGACAACAACATGACAACAACATGGCAGCACCACAACATGACAACAACATGACAACAACATGACAGCACCACAACACTACAACAACATGACAACAACATGACAGAACCACAACATGACTACAACATGACAGAACCACAACATGACAACAACATGACAACAACATGACAGCACCACAACATGACAACAACATGGCAGCACCACAACATGACAACAACATGGCAGCACCACAACATGACAACAACATGACAACAACATGACAGAACCACAACACTACAACAACATGACAACAACATGACAGCACCACAACATGACAACAACATGACAACAACATGTCAACAACATGGCAGCACCACAACATGACAACATGACAGCACCACAACATGACAACAACATGACAACAACATGACAACAACATGGCAGCACCACAACACTACAACATGACAACACCACAACATGACAACAACATGACAACAACATGGCAGCACCACAACATGACAACATGACAGCACCACAACATGACAACAACATGACAACAACATGTCAACAACATGGCAGCACCACAACATGACAACATGACAGCACCACAACATGACAACAACATGACAACAACATGAAAACAACATGACAGCACCACAACATGACAACAACATGACAACAACATGACAACAACATGACAACAACATGTCAACAACATGGCAGCACCACAACATGACAACATGGCAGCACCACAACATGACAACAACATGAAAACAATATGGCAGCACCACAACACTACAACAACATGACAACAACATGACAGCACCACAACATGACAACAACATGACAACAACATGTCAACAACATGACAACAACATGGCAGCACCACAACATGACAACAACATGACAACAACATGACAACAACATGACAACAACATGACAGCACCACAACATGACAGCACCACAACATGACAACAACATGGCAGCACCACAACATGACAACAACATGACAGCACCACAACATGACAACAACATGACAACAACATGACAGAACCACAACATGACAGCACCACAACATGACAACAACATGACAACATGACAGCACCACAACACTACAACAACATGACAACAACATGACAACAACATGGCAGCACCACAACATGACAACAACATGACAGCACCACAACATGACAACAACATGACAGCACCACAACATGACAACAACATGACAGCACCACAACATGACAACAACATGACAGAACCACAACATGACAACAACATGGCAGCACCACAACATGACCACAACATGACAACAACATGACAGTACCACAACATGACAACAACATGACAACACCACAACATGACAACAACATGACAGAACCACAACATGACAACAACATGACAATAGGCTTAAAGTACCCAAAAATCATACAATGTAGAATATATATATATATATAACTTTTGACTTGTACTGTGTGTGTATATATATATTTTTATATATATACATATATATATATATATACAGTACAAGTCGAAAGTTTGGACACCTACACATGTAAGTTTTTTTTAGTTTTTAAAACAATTTTCTTTAAAACTCATCAAAAATATGAACTAACACATATGGAATTATACAATAACCAAAAAATTGTTAAATCAATCAAAATATATGTTATATTTGAGATTCTTCAAAGTAGCCACCCTTTGCCTTGGTGACAGCTGTGCACACTCTTGTCATTCTCTTAAATTTGGACTCATCAGACCAAAGGAGAGATTTCCACCGGTCTAATGTCCGTTGCTCGTGTTTCTTGGCCCAAGCAAGTCTCTTCTTATTGGTGTCCTTTAGTAGTGTTTTATTTGCAGCAATTCGATCATGAAGGCCTGATTCACGCAGGCTCCAATGAACAGTTGATGTTGAGATGTGTCTTACTTGAACTCTGTGAAGCATTTATTTGGGCTGTAATCTGAGGCTGGTAACTCTAATGAATGTATCCTCTGCAGCAGAGGTAACTCTGGGTCTTCCTTTCCTGTGGCGGTCCTCATGAGAGCCAGTTTCATCATAGCGCTTGATGGTTTTTGCGACTGCACTTGAAGAAACTTTCAAAGTTCTTGAAATTTTCCAGATTGACTGACCTTCGTGTCTTAAAGTAATGATGGACTGTCGTTTCTCTTTGCTTATTTCAGCTGTTCTTGCCATAATATGGACTTGGTCTTTTACCAAATAGGGATATCTTCTGTATACCCCCCTACCTTGTCACAACACAACTGATTGGCTCAAACACATTAAGAAGGAAAGAAATTCCACAAATTAACTTTTATCAAGGCACACCTGTTAATTGAAATGCATTCCAGGTGACTACCTCATGAAGCTGGTTGAGAAAATGCCAAGAGTGTGCAGAGCTGTCATCAAGACAAAGGGTGGCTACTTTAAATAATCTAAAATCTAAAATCTATTTTCATCTGTTAAACACTTTTTGGGTTGCTACATGATTCCATATGTGTTATTTAATAATTTTGATGTCTTCACTATTATATATATATATGCCATACAAAACATGTACATTTAATGGATTACCTGCCATTTTTGGTTACTATCATTTCATTCGTGAGTTCCTTGAACTTCTGCCACAGTTCGTTCCCATCCAAGTCGACTTTGAGTTGTCTCTCCGTGGGATCGCCCGTTTCGCTTCCCGCCTGTAGCTCGTTCTCCACGGCAGTGAGAAGGTGGTCCCCCCGTACTGTGTCGTCTTCCCTGGGCCGCCCCCGCCACCTATGGACATTCTATCCAACAGCTCCACGGTTGAAAAATAACGTATTACGCGGCTACGCCTTTCTATGCAAACATTTAAAAAAAAAAAAAGTTGATTGTGAGCCGCTTTTATGCTCCCAAATACGCGATCTGTCCCCTAATATATCCCCTTGGATATATCTATCTTCTCCACTAGATTGCAAGTTTCCAAATATGTAGCCTGCTCCTAAATCACAGTCCGTCGCCGGATAGTTCTTTGGATGATCGCTGGTTGGCTCTTCTTAGCTGTGATGTATGCCGTCTGGTCAGCCATTGGTTGCGTGCGGCCATATGAGTAGGACTAGGAAGGATGGGTAACGTGTCTGAAGTCGATTGCTCACCAGACAATTTGAATTGCTTTATTACTTCAATCTGTCAATATTTACACATACAGTAGCCTATATCAGAGACACACCTGCAGAAAGAAACCGATATTTTAACTTTAAGGTATTTCTTTCCGATGTTCTTTATAGTTTTACTAAGCTCTATACTGAAGACTGTATATTCTGATGGGTAGGACTCAGACCTATAGGCTAATGCATAAAATTATTTATTTATGATGCTCAAGCTCTAATCAGCAAGATATTTTAATTATATTTGTTTAAAAAAAAACTTTCTCTGTAAAAATACATGCTTGGAAGTTTTCCGCCAATAAAGCACTTTATATTTTACCACATTATTTAAAACATTTTGCTGCTTTTCCTCATCAATATTTATCCTGACTGAAATAATTTACAAACCATTTCCCACAAAGACCATGATTAAAGGTGAGGCCTGTTAAATCTGTTAGTTTCGAGTCCTGGGATGTAGTCAGGTAGGTGACAAAACACAGGAAATGCAGTCCAGGCCATAACGCATACCATTAAACAATAGCCATAGCAAAAGGTCCGTCAAAAAACACATCTTAGCAAGTTTTATTATTCGGTTAAATCATTCACAGTCAGAATCAATCGAGTGAGTAGAAAGTGTCATTCTAAATACACATTGGTTATATTTCTCTTTAAAATAATTGGTAGTTAAAGAATTGCTTTTCTATTCGTTATTTGCCTTTAGTTCTTTACTCATATTGTTGATGATACATTCTATAAGTAAAACACATACTGCTAATAATACATTTTTTTTAAATTCAACACTTGTAATTTTTGTTGTTGTTGTTGTTGATATAGTCAAAGACAAACAAAATAGGAATCCAGAGCGAACTGGTCTCAAAGTCAACTGGTCTCAAAGTCAACTGGTCTCTCAGTGAACTGGTCTCAAAGTCAACTGGTCTCTCAGTGAACTGGTCTCTAAGTGAACTGGTCTCTAAGTGAACTGATCTCTAAGTGAACTGGTCTCTAAGTCAACTGGTCTCTAAGTGAACTGGTCTCAAAGTCAACTGGTCTCTAAGTGAACTGGTCTCTAAGTGAACTGGTCTCAAAGTGAACTGGTCTCAAAGTGAACTGGTCTCTAAGTGAACTGGTCTCTAAGTGAACTGGTCTCAAAGTGAACTGGTCTCTAAGTGAACTGGTCTCTAAGTGAACTGGTCTCAAAGTGAACTGGTCTCTAAGTGAACTGGTCTCTAAGTGAACTGGTCTCTCAGTGAACTGGTCTCAAAGTGAACTGGTCTCTCAGTGAACTGGTCTCTAAGTGAACTGGTCTCTCAGTGAACTGGTCTCAACTGGTCTCTCAGTGAACTGGTCTCTAAGTGAACTGGTCTCTAAGTGAACTGGTCTCAAAGTGAACTGGTCTCTAAGTGAACTGGTCTCTAAGTGAACTGGTCTCAAAGTGAACAGGTCTCTAAGTGAACTGGTCTCAAAGTGAACTGGTCTCTAAGTGAACTGGTCTCTAAGTGAACTGGTCTCTAAGTGAACTGGTCTCAGTGAACTGGTCTCTCAGTGAACTGGTCTCTCAGTGAACTGGTCTCAAAGTGAACTGGTCTCTCAGTGAACTGGTCTCTAAGTGAACTGGTCTCAAAATAATACATAATCTCATAATCCTTTTATCTTATTCATGGTATTGGTGATGATTGGTGATTGGTGTAGCCTAGCGGCCATCACATCAAAAGAAGATACTCAATAGGCTGTCTCCTCGTCATAATTCCTCCAAAGCTTATATCCACAATCTATCACCTAAACAAGAGAAATAGAATATGCATTGGTTAAACAGGTTTTACGATGCATTATAACCTGCAGGCTTTAAGGGTTAAGGTTATTGATGTGTTAAACTTTGAAACATTCTCCAAACTGCAGTAACCCTATAGCCTGTCAAGAGAAATCTCTTACCCCTGACGGGTTGCGTTGACACACATCCTCTATGGATAAAGGCTCAGGAGTCTTGCTACATATTTCTGTGTTTCTGAAGAAGAACAACATGGCAATAACCATATGAGATGGAAAGACATCGCCAGCAGACCTGGGACCAGTGATAGATTAGTGGAGGTAGCCTAAACTACCTACCCAGCAGAGGGTATGGTCCTCAGCCCAAGCCCTTCCAGGCCCAGGCTAGGGACCTCTGAATCATCTGGGTTGATCCTATCCCATTCCTGGTAGGACAGAGGAGGAGGAGGAGGGAGAGGAAGGAAAGGAGGAAGGTTCCCAGCACACCTCTTCTTCTCTTCGTTAGAGTGAACACTCGGAAATACATACTGCGTCTATGGTAGGATGCCAAGGAGAAATTCAATTAAAAGTTTCAAAGATTCATTTCTGATGATTGCTGAAGTTAATGGTGAAGTCTATTATCTTTTTATTTGGTTCATTAATAAATGTAATATGATACAAAATATAAAAATGCTTTTCATTCGCAGAAATGCTCAAATCAAATGACTATGAAGTAATATTACAACTGTTTCCCCAAATAGCAGTTGCTATGGCAGCTTACAATTCAGGAACACAACTTGGAAATAGCAGATATAACATGAATGTGTGATATTCTGTCCTCCATAGCGGAGGAGGGCTCTTGGATGCGTTGTGGAGAGGGATTGTGTTACATATCTTGGACTGGGGTCTGAGGCAACACACAATGTATTTGATATGTACATTGTACAAGCAAACAAATCAGAAAATGATGTTTTAGAATTTTTTAAATTAATAGAAAGCATTTTTTTTAAATTCTCTTTGTTTTGTTTAAGCAAAAGTTCCCACATTCACTAATTGTCAATCACCACACCTGTTCCCACATTCACTAATTGTCAATCACCACACCTGTTCCCACTCCACTAATTGTCAATCACCACACCTGTTCCCACTCCACTAATTGTCAATCACCACACCTGTTCCCACTCCACTAATTGTCAATCACCACACCTGTTCCCACTCCCCTAATTGTCAATCACCACACCTGTTCCCACATTCACTAATTGTCAATCACCACACCTGTTCCCACATTCACTAATTGTCAATCACCACACCTGTTCCCACATTCACTAATTGTCAATCACCACACCTGTTCCCACATTCACTAATTGTCAATCACCACACCTGTTCCCACTCCACTAATTGTCAATCACCACACCTGTTCCCACTCCCCTAATTGTCAATCACCACACCTGTTCCCACTCCCCTAATTGTCAATCACCACACCTGTTCCCACTTCACTAATTGTCAATCACCACACCTGTTCCCACTTCACTAATTGTCAATCACCACACCTGTTCCCACTCCACTAATTGTCAATCACCACACCTGTTCCCACATTCACTAATTGTCAATCACCACACCTGTTCCCACATTCACTAATTGTCAATCACCACACCTGTTCCCACTCCACTAATTGTCAATCACCACACCTGTTCCCACTCCACTAATTGTCAATCACCACACCTGTTCCCACTCCACTAATTGCCTCTCCTGCACCATATAGGCATTCATTCTCACTGGCAAGCAAGATGGAGAGAAGACGCACTAGTGTGTCCAACCTGGCACACTTAGTTACACGGGAGAGTTTCCTTTTTGTGTTTTTGTGTGTTTGTGTGTGTGTGTTTGTGTGTGCGTGTGCGTGTGCGCGTGCGCGTGTGCGTGTGTGTGTGTGTGTGTGTGTGTGTGTGTGTGTGTGTGAGAGAGAGAGAGAGAGTGACGCCTTATCATTTATCGGAGAATGTTTATTAACGTTTATGTCTAAAGCTTTCAGCTCAATGCATTTAGTTTGAATGCTGCTGGATCACACCGACAGAGTCATTGTGTTACACCTGGATCACACCGACAGAGTCATTGTGTTACACCTGGATCACACCGACAGAGTCATTGTGTTACACCTGGATCACACCGACAGAGTCATTGTGTTACACCTGGATCACACCGACAGAGTCATTGTGTTACACCTGGATCACACCGACAGAGTCATTGTGTTACACCTGGATCACACCGACAGAGTCATTGTGTTACACCTGGATCACACCGACAGAGTCATTGTGTTACACCTGGATCACACCGACAGAGTCATTGTGTTACACCTGGATCACACCGACAGAGTCATTGTCTTACACCTGGATCACACCGACAGAGTCATTGTGTTACACCTGGATCACACCGACAGAGTCATTGTCTTACACCTGGATCACACCGACAGAGTCATTGTCTTACACCTGGATCACACCGACAGAGTCATTGTCTTACACCTGGATCACACCGACAGAGTCATTGTGTTACACCTGGATCACACCGACAGAGTCATTGTCTTACACCTGGATCACACCGACAGAGTCATTGTGTTACACCTGGATCACACCGACAGCGTCATCTAGATATGTGTGCAACAAAAGTTGAGCATTCACCTTCTGCTATCATTTCTGTCAAGCCGTCTACAAATACAGTTTGACGCATTACGTTCCATATATATCCAACGTACGCACCACACAAACATACTGCCTCTGCAACGCTGCAAGATAAACGTAGCGTTCCATTGGAAATGAATGTACTTCTGGTGTACTGAAAACGCAAACGACCCTGTCGGTATGTTTGACTCGTTAGTACAGTTGTCCTCATTGTTAGTAGGTCATGTAGTATGCTTTGTTTGTTAGCTTGTACATTTTGAGTTTATTCTCCTTCAGCTATTGTTCTGTCAGTCGTGCTGTATGTTAACACACACATCTGTATTTCCTCTATAAAAAAACACAACATCCACCTCCATTTTCTCATCCAATCCCCATGTGCTCTGTGTATCTTTGTGTGCAATAAAAGCCAGTACTTAGATTCCTTCTCCACATTCATACATCCGGACAGATGTACCATGGAGGTAGCTACAGTGTGATATCAATCTAGCCTCCTATAAGTCATTTTCTTTACACACAACAGTACGATACGTCACGGCTATCTCTCCAAGATGCATGTTGACTGGCTGTATCCCTACCTGGTACGGCAGCTGCACTGCCCTTCACCGTAAGATTCTACCGAGGGTATGGAACACTGCCCGGTCCATCAACGGAGGCGAGCTCCCAGCCTTACAGGACACATGCGCCACAAGGTGTCTAAGGAAGACTCCAGTTACCCTAGTCATGGACAATTCTGTCCACTACCGTCTGGCAGACGGTACTGGAGCATCAGGACTCGGTCCAACAGGTTAAGAGACAGCTTCTACGTCCGGCCTATAAGGCTGTTGAATAACTAACCCTAGAGATCTACCTAAAACATACAGTGCCTGGTGACCACCTGCACCTTAAGACTATTTGTACTGTCTTTTCTGCATACCCATCACAGACACACAGACACACACACACACACTCACACGCTCTCTCACACACACATACTGTACATACATGCATAATACACACACATACTGTACATACATGCATAATACACACACATAATGTACATACATGCATAATACACACACATACATGCATAATACACACACATACTGTACATACATGCATAATACACACACATACATGCATAATACACACACATACTGTGCATACATGCATAATACACACACATACTGTACATACATGCATAATACACACACATACTGTACATACATGCATAATACACACACATACTGTACATACATGCATAATACACACACATACTGTACATACATGCATAATACATACACATACTGTACATACATGCATAATACACACACATACTGTACATACATGCATAATACACACACATACATGCATAATACACACATACTGTACATACATGCATAATACACACACATACTGTACATACATGCATAATACACACACATACATGCATAATACACACATACTGTACATACATGCATAATACACACACATACTGTACATACATGCATAATACACACACATACTGTACATACATGCATAATACACACACATACTGTACATACATGCATAATACACACACATACTGTACATACATGCATAATACACACACATAATGTACATACATGCATAATACACACACATAATGTACATACATGCATAATACATACACATACTGTACATACATGCATAATACACACACATACTGTACATACATGCATAATACACACACATACTGTACATACATGCATAATACACACACATACTGTACATACATGCATAATACACACACATACTGTACATACATGCATAATACACACACATACTGTACATACATGCATAATACACACATACTGTACATACATGCATAATACACACACATACTGTACATACATGCATAATACACACACATACTGTACATACATGCATAATACACACACATACTGCACATACATGCATAATACACACACATACATGCATAATACACACACATACTGTACATAAATGCATAATACACACACATACTGTACATACATGCATAATACACACACATACTGTACATACATGCATAATACACACACATACTGTACATACATGCATAATACACACACATACTGTACATACATGCATAATACACACACATACTGTACATACATGCATAATACACACACATACTGTACATACATGCATAATACACACACATACTGTACATACATGCATAATACACACACATACATGCATAATACACACACATACTGTACATACATGCATAATACACACACATACTGTACATACATGCATAATACACACACATACTGTACATACATGCATAATACACACACATACATGCATAATACACACACATACTGTGCATACATGCATAATACACACACATACTATACATACATGCATAATACACACACATACTGTACATACATGCATAATACACACACATACTGTACATACATGCATAATACACACACATACATGCATAATACACACACATACTGTGCATACATGCATAATACACACACATACTATACATAAATGCATAATACACACACATACTGTACATACATGCATAATACACACACATACTGTACATACATGCATAATACACACACATACATGCATAATACACA
Source organism: Salvelinus namaycush (assembly GCF_016432855.1). NCBI lineage: Eukaryota > Metazoa > Chordata > Actinopteri > Salmoniformes > Salmonidae > Salvelinus > Salvelinus namaycush. The sequence goes on along the minus strand of NW_024061096.1, from coordinate 5,315 downwards.
CATACTGTACATACATGCATAATACACACACATACTGTACATACATGCATAATACACACACATACTGTACATACATGCATAATACACACACATACTGTACATACATGCATAATACACACACATACTGTACATACATGCATAATACACACACATACTGTACATACACGCATAATACACACACATACTGCACATACATGCATAATACACACACATACATGCATAATACACACACATACTGTACATAAGTGCATAATACACACACATACTGTACATACATGCATAATACACACACATACTGTACATACATGCATAATACACACACATACTGTACATACATGCATAATACACACACATACTGTACATACATGCATAATACACACACATACTGTACATACATGCATAATACACACACATACATGCATAATACACACACATACTGTACATACATGCATAATACACACACATACTGTACATACATGCATAATACACACACATACTGTACATACATGCATAATACACACACATACTGTACATACATGCATAATACACACACATACTGTACATACATGCATAATACACACACATACTGTACATACATGCATAATACACACACATACTGTACATACATGCATAATACACACACATACTGTACATACATGCATAATACACACACATACATGCATAATACACACACATACTGTACATACATGCATAATACACACACATACTGTACATACATGCATAATACACACACATACATGCATAATACACACACATACTGTACATGCATGCATAATACACACACATACTGTACATACATGCATAATACACACACATACATGCATAATACACACACATACTGTACATACATGCATAATACACACACATACTGTACATACATGCATAATACACACACATACTGTACATACATGCATAATACACACACATACTGTACATACATGCATAATACACACACATACTGTACATACATGCATAATACACACACATACATGCATAATACACACACATACTGTACATACATGCATAATACACACACATACTGTACATACATGCATAATACACACACATAAATGCATAATACACACACATACTGTACATACATGCATAATACACACACATACTGTACATACATGCATAATACACACACATACTGTACATACATGCATAATACACACACATACTGTACATACATGCATAATACACACACATACTGTACATACATGCATAATACACACGCATACTGTACATACATGCATAATACACACACATACATGCATAATACACACACATACTGTACATACATGCATAATACACACACATACTGTACATACATGCATAATACACACACATACTGTACATACATGCATAATACACACACATACTGTACATACATGCATAATACACACACATACATGCATAATACACACACATACTGTACATACATGCATAATACACACACATACTGTACATACATGCATAATACACACACATACTGTACATACATGCATAATACACACACATACTGTACATACATGCATAATACACATACTGTACATACATGCATAATACACACACATACTGTACATACATGCATAATACACACACATACTGTACATACATGCATAATACACACACACAGACACACATTGTTAAGGGCTTTCCAGACAGGAAGTGAAAGCAGTTTTCCCATTCATTGTCAATGGATCAGTCGGCGGTGGTCGTGCATGTAAAAGCCGCTCAGCCAAGGCAGAAGAAAAAGGAACCTGCTCTATTTTGGAAAACTCCGCTCGGGAGTTTTGCTTCCCGTTTCCTATTTAACCTTTGTTTAACTAGGCAAGTCAGTTAAGAACAAATTCTTATTTACAATGACTGCCTAGGAACAGTGGGTTAACTGCCTTGTTCGGGAGCAGAACGACGGATTTGTACCTTGTCAGCTCGGGGGATTCAATCTAGCAACTCACCAGATCTTGGAAAGTCCTCTTGTGGTCCCAGCAGCAGCCCAGTGAGTTTCTGTTTATGTCCTGTAGTAGTCTGCTCCAGCCCAGTCAGAGTTAACACCAAGCAGAGACAAACAAACTAGACTTTAAACTGAGATACCTTATTTTCTCTTTCCTTTCAAGCTTTTTAGACCTCATCAAAAGTCCGTATTGCTTTCTTTTGTAAGCTATACTTTCACATATTATATAATTGAAAATGTCAGGGGGGGGGGGGCAACTTTGGTTTTAGAATTGGACATATTTATTATAATATATCTGATTTGAGAAACACTCCAAAAAGCCCATACACATGGTCCTAAAGCACATAATTTCCTCGTTTTGTTTCACATTCCAATGATAAAACTGGGGGGGGGGTCAAAAATGCAATTTCAGAATGTGTGTGTGTGGGGGGGGGGTCATGTCCCCCCTGTCCCCAGTGAATGTTGCGCCCCTGGAAAATGTGGAGGAGGAGAAAGAAGAAGAACCAGAAGAAGAGGAAAAACAACAACATACCAACCTCTGAGAGACGGCCATGCTGGTAAGGGACAGGGTTTGTTAGATAGGCCATACCAACCTCAGAGACGGCCATGTTGGTAAGGGACAGGGTTTGTTAGCTACGTCATACCAACCACTGAGAGACGGCCATGTTGGTAAAGGACAGGCTTTGTTAGCCTTGTCATACCAACCTCTGAGAGACAGCCATGTTGATAAGGGAAAGGTTTGTTATCTAGGTCATACTAACCTCTAAGAGACAGCCATATTGGTAAGGGACAGGGTGTGTTAGCCAGCTAGCCCATACTAACCTCTGAGAGACAGCCATGTTGGTAAGGGACAGGGTGTGTTAACTAGCTAGGCTGTACCAACCTCTGAGAGACAGCCATGTTGGTAAGGGACAGGGTGTGTTAACTAGCTAGGCTGTACCAACCTCAGAGAGACAGCCATATTGGTAAGGGACAGGGTGTGTTAACTAGCTAGGCTGTACCAACCTCTGAGAGACAGCCATGTTGGTAAGGGACAGGGTGTGTTAACTAGCTAGGCTGACCAACCTCTGAGAGACAGCCATATTGGTAAGGGACAGGGTGTGTTAACTAGCTAGGCTGACCAACCTCAGAGAGACAGCCATATTGGTAAGGGACAGGGTGTGATTAACTAGCTAGGCTGACCAACCTCTGAGAGACAGCCATATTGGTAAGGGACAGGGTGTGTTAATTAGCTAGGCTGACCAACCTCTGAGAGACAGCCATGTTGGTAAGGGACAGGGTGTGTTAGCTAGCTAGGCTGACCAACCTCTGAGAGACAGCCATGTTGGTAAGGGACAGGGTGTTAACTAGCTAGGCTGACCAACCTCTGAGAGACAGCCATGTTGGTAAGGGACAGGGTGTGATAACTAGCTAGGTCATACCAACCTCAGAGAGACAGCCATGTTGGTAAGGGACAGGGTGTGATAACTAGCTAGGTCATACCAACCTCAGAGAGACAGCCATGTTGGTAAGGGACAGGATATGTTAACTAGCTAGGCCATACAAACTTCTGAGAGACAACCATGTCAGTAAGGGACAGGGCGTGTTGGCCAGCTAGGCCATACCAACCTCTGAGAGACATCAATGTTGATAAGGGACAGAGTGTTAGCTAGCCAAATCATACAAACTTCGGAGAGACAGCTATGCTGATAAGGGACAGGGTTTGTTAGCTAGGTCATACCAACAACTGAGAGACAGGCATGTTGGTAAGGGACAGGGTGTGTTAGCCAGCTAGCCCATACTAACCTCTGAGAGACAGCCATGTTGGTAAGGGACAGGGTGTGTTAGCCAGCTAGCCCATACTAACCTCTGAGAGACAGGCATGTTGGTAAGGGACAGGGTGTGTTAGCCAGCTAGCCCATACTAACCTCTGAGAGACAGGCATGTTGGTAAGGGACAGGGTGTGTTAACTAGCTAGCCCATACTAACCTCTGAGAGACAGGCATGTTGGTAAGGGACAGGGTGTGTTAGCCAGCTAGCCCATACTAACCTCTGAGAGACAGGCATGTTGGTAAGGGACAGGGTGTGTTAACTAGCTAGCCCATACTAACCTCTGAGAGACAGGCATGTTGGTAAGGGACAGGGTGTGTTAGCCAGCTAGCCCATACTAACCTCTGAGAGACAGGCATGTTGGTAAGGGACAGGGTGTGTTAACTAGCTAGCCCATACTAACCTCTGAGAGACAGGCATGTTGGTAAGGGACAGGGTGTGTTAACTAGCTAGCCCATACTAACCTCTGAGAGATAGCCATGTTGGTAAGGGACAGGGTGTGTTAGCCAGCTAGGCCATACTAACCTCTGAGAGACAGGCATGTTGGTAAGGGACAGGGTGTGTTAGCCAGCTAGCCCATACTAACCTCTGAGAGACAGCCATGTTGGTAAGGGACTGGCTGTGCATGTGTCTCAGCATCCTCACAGTCATCTCTGCTCTCTTACTCTTCTCAGGTATCTCCTCAACTCCCTGCTCTCAATAAGGATATATGATACAATTAAATATATATGATACATGTACAACACATGAACATATACAGGTATATTTAAATATACAGTACCAGTCAAAAGTTTGGACACACCTACTCATTCAAGGATTTTCCTTATTTTTCATATTTTCTACATTTTAGAATAATAGTGAAGACATCAAAACTATGAAATTACACATATGGAATCATGTAGTAACCAAAAATGTGTAAAACAAGATTCTTCAAAGTAGCCACCCTTTGCCTTGATAACAGCTTTGCACACTCTTGGTATTCTCTCAACCAGCTTCACCTGGAATGCTTTTCCAACAGTCTTGAAGGAGTTCCCACATATGCTGAGCACTTGTTGGCTGCTTTTCCATCACTCTGCGGTCCAACTCATCCCAAACCATCTCAATTGGGTTGAGGTCGGGTGATTGTGGAGGTCATCCGATGCAGCACTCAATCACTCTCCTTCTTGCTCAAATAGCCCTTACACAGCCTGGAGGTGTGTTGGGTCATTGTCCTGTTGAAAAACAAATGATAGTCCCACTAAGCGCAAACCAGATGGGATGGCTTATCGCTGCAGAATGCTGTGGTAGCCATGCTGGTTAAGTGTGCCTTGAATTTTTTATAAATCACTGACAGTGTCACCAATAAAGCACCCCCACACCATCACACCTTCTTCTCCATGCTTCACGGTGGGAACCACATATGTGGAGATCATCCGTTCACCTACTCTGCGTCTCAAATTTGGACTCATCAGATCAAAGGACAGATTTCCACCAGTCTAATGTCTTGGCCCAAGCAAGTCTCTTCTTATTATTGGTGTCCTTTAGTAGT
>NW_024061095.1:0-9606 GCF_016432855.1 Salvelinus namaycush | reverse complement strand
GCCCTTCTCTCTCTCTCTCTCTCTCTCATCTCTTCTATCTCCATGTGTAGGTAGCTTCAGTGTGTGTGCGTGTGTTGTGACATGTTTATCCGACCTGAGCGTTGATGAGGTCCAGGCCTGCTCGGGTGTTAACTTCTACCGCCTCAGAAACCCGGATCCGGGAGCACCCCCCCCCCCCCCCCCCCCCCCTGACTAGCATAGCTAGCATAGCGTCACAAGTAAATAGTAGCATCTAAATATCATTAAATCACAAGTCCAAGACACCAAATGAAAGATACAGATCTTGTGAATAAAGCCATCATTTCTGATTTTTAAAATGTTTTACAGGGAAGACAAAATATGTAAATCTATTAGCTAACCACGTTAGCAAAACACCACTTTTCTAACTCCATCAGTTTCTTACTCCATCAGGTGCTATCACCAATTCGACCAAATAAAGATATAAATAGCCACTAACCAAGAAAAAACTTCATCAGATGACAGTCTGATAACATATTTATTGTATAGCATAGGTTTTGTTAGAAAAATGTGCATATTTCAGGTATAAATCATAGTTTGCCATTGCAGCCACCATCACAAATCTCACCAAAGCGACTAGAATTACTACAGAGAGCAACGTGTATTACCAATTTACTCATCATAAACATTTCTTAAAATACACAGCGCATAGCAATGGAAAGACACAGATCTTGTGAATTCAGACAATATTTCAGATTTTCTAAGTGTTTTACAGCGAAAACCAATAAATCGTTATATTAGCATACCACATGTGCAAATTACCCGAGCATTGATTCAAGGCAAAGAGAGCGATAACGTTATCATCACCAAAATATATTTTTTTTCACTAACCTTCTCAGAATTCTTCCGATGACACTCCTGTAACATCATATTACACAATCCATAAAGAGTTTGATCGAAAATGTGCATATTTAGCGGCACAAATCGTGCTTACACAATGGAAATACTGTACAACTACTCAAGCAATCTGCCCGGCGCCATCTTGGAAAGACACCTATTTTTATCGAAAACTATTCATAAACTTGACTAAAAAAATAAAAGTTGGACAGCAATTGAAACAAATTAGTTCTTAATGCAATCGCTGAATTACATTTCTAAAATTATCCTTACTGTGCAGTACAGGGTTCGTCAAGCGAAGCTACACAAAAAAAATGGCGATATATGCGTTTAACATTTTTCAACAGAACAACGATTTATCATCATAAATAGTTCTTACTATAGCTGATCTTCCATCAGAATCTTGGGCAATGTATCCTTTCTCCGGTCTAATCGTCTTTTGGTCGAAAGATGTCCTCTTGTCCTGTCGAAATGGCCACTAACGTTCGGCATTCAGTACTGGAAAAGTGCCCAGCTCTTGGAGTGCGTCACAAAGAAATACCAGAAAATCGCACTAAAACGGATATAAATTGCTATTTGATAAACGGTTTAAATTAAATACCTTATGATGTTGTTTAACACCTATAACGAGTAAAAAACATGACCGGGGATATAGAAGTGGCTAAACCAAAGCTTGGAAGGAGGCCAGTCCGACGTCCGATCGTGCGTCAGGCGCAGGGAGGAAAAGAAAGCTACTTCGCCTTGTGGTCTTTTATACAGTCCCAGATTGCGCAATCGGACTCCATTCAAATTGTCACCACTTACTGACCTCTAGAGGAAGGCGTAGGCAGTGTTTTGTATCCCCATAGCATTCACAGGGACCTTAAAACTGACCTGGGGAACAGGGGCCAAGATTTCTGAAATCTCACTCCTGTCGGAAAAGTGCTGTAGAATGAGTTCTGTTTCACTCAGAGACATAATTCCAACGGTTATAGAAACTTAGAGAGTGTTTTCTATCCAATAATAATAATAAATATGCATATTGTACGAGCAAGAATTGAGTACTAGGCAGTTTAATTTGGCAACATCAAAAAAAAAAAGTGCTAACAGCTCCCCTATTGACAAAAAGTTAAATGAACTGTGTACAGTGCCTCCCGTCAATGGCAAATAGACTACTGAAACAGTAGCACGCCTGGTCATTTGAATGCATACAAAACACAAGACAAAAAACAAACACATCTTGATTTGAAACACCTGGCACGGATGTTTGAGGAGAGCGTCCCGGAGGATGTTAAGTGATTTCAGCACTACACACGATCTGATTAATCATTCAGGTGCCTCTCGGAGTTTCTATAGAACATTTTGTTGAAGTGAATAGCAAGGAGCACGTCGCAAACACGCTAGAGCAATGTTCATTTGTCTGCAAGTAGCTTGACTTTACGAGGATGTACACAGCCGAGGAGGTCCAGGGATGCAGCGGGGGGGGGGGGGGGGAAATGTGCACCTTGATTGATCTTGTGTCCACCAGCCTGAGATTACACTGAAATATAATCTGGCCCTCCTTTTCTTTGTCCACCCATTTACCTGGGAATAACCCAGGCCCATATTTCTATCCCGTATATCCCCACCTAAAGCTCCAAATGCAGTTCATCCTCCTGGTTTTAATCAGAATCCAGGTCTATTATTATCCACCTCCACCATGTTTGATTGGCGACACAAATGGATGTCTCTTCACATCGGAAGGAGTCTCTCTCACCCCCCCCCTCTCTCTGGTTGGAGAACTGGCAGGAAATGAGATCTAATACATATGCTGTGTTGCTGAGTTGCTCTTCATCCACTTTGCACTACCAGTATCGCAATACTCGTTCGTATCGTGGCAAGGAAATCCGGTTCATTAGGAAAACGGCCCTAATGTTGGAAACAAACATCATTATGTTGTCATCCAGAGTCACGTTTGTTTATTTTCCAAGCTGTCACACAATATTTTACATACAGCAGGTTTGTAAAGGACCAACAAGTTTGGTCTGCTTCGTGTTTTCATTTTTGGCAATGGAAAAATATTGAGATACGTCCCGGCTAGGGTTGAACATGTTCCCGGTATTTTACGAATGTTTCATCCCTAGAATAAATCACTTTTCTGCCGGGTAATCCGTCATTTCCCGCCAAAACCGGAAGTGTCATTCAAAAGCGCGATAAAGCATATAAATGTCTGGATTTGATTAGAGCTTTGATCAGCATGACAATTCAAACCTGATGCTACCTGAGCCTGATGAGGCATATTAAATAAATGTTATGAGCCCTTCATTAACGACATTTAATGAACCCATCCCCCCAAAGAAACCAAATGATTGTGCCGTTATCCAATACATATAATCGGCTACTGCACATTACGCATGACAGAAAAACATAGAAGTTGTAAATGTAGCTAGCTATATGCTCTCTCAGGTAAATACATGAAACAAGCTCCAGTAGGCTATTAGTTTTTTAACAAAGATACAAGTATAGGCGAATTTGATTGTAATTTTGAAATATAATACGGTCTATTTGTATAATTAGTAGGCTGACGCATATATACCTTTCGTAATATTTCTCTCTATCGTTGCTTCATTCCTTCCTCGCTTTCAACACTTAAATGAAAAATGTTTCATTGTCCTTATCATTGTAATGCTATACTTGAATGATATAGGACTAGATTTAGATGCAGAAGGCTTTCACTTCTCTTCACGAAGATTGAATGGTTATGGGTCTGAATAAATAACTGCTATAGCTTACCACCATCACCTGTTCACTCTTCTTTCAAACTACCCGTGAGTTCTGTTGGCTGCTGTATTTAACATTCAGCAAACAAGAGCTTGCATCCCTCTTCGAATAATCTATTGGTATAAGAAATGCTAAAAAAAAAAGATGTCCAGCAAGTTATTCTAGTCTAGCTTTTCCTGCATGGGACTCCAAGAGAAAGGCCGGGGGGGGGGGGGTGGGGGGGGGGGGGGGGGGGGGGGGGGGGGGGGGGCACGGGTGTTTGCGTATTGCGCAAGAGACAGAGGACACCAATGGAGTTGATGGAGAAGGAGAGAAAGACTGCGAGAGTGCGCGCGCGTGCACTGATTTAACCTGATTTAAAGCACTGATATTCGAGTGATAGGCTGTTTTAAAAAACTCTGCAGCTGCAATTAAAACAATTATATTCTTTACAATTAAAAGAATAAGGTGACCCCCGAAAGCCAGATGGAGTACATTAGACGTCCATTCGGTCCTCATATTACTGTAGCATAGGCTATGCTGCAGCACATGTAGGCCTACCTGTCACAAGAAAACAAGTGACCATGATGAGATGATAGGTCTACATGCATAGTGAACTGCGCTCCATACTGAGATGGTCTGTCTGTCCCCACCCTGAGCGTTGATTCATCATGCAGAGGCCGTAGAGAAGCCAGATTTAGACATTGCATATCATTTAACAGTTCCATATCACGCCGTGCTGTTCATATAAATAATGTATTATGATTTATCGGTTTCTCTCAGATATTTATGCCGGAAAAGGGAATGGTTTTGGGCGATAAATCCCGGTAAATCTCAGTAACCGGGTTCCCACCATTCAACCGTAGTTGCACAGTTGTTTACAAACTAGGAATATTTACTTCTCCCTGTTCCCCGTCTCAGCCTGAAGCGTGTGGTATTATTCACACAGTAGTTCTCCGGTCCTCTGCGAGAGGAGAGACCACTGCAGTGGATTACATAACCAAGCGCTCACACTGAATACAGAACCACAGAGCTCATACAGCATTCTCTTTAAAGTATTTGACATATATTTCACACAGCATTTCTAAATATACAGTGAATGTTCACTGAATGCGGTGGCAGAGCCGTTCGTAGGATGATAACGCAAATGATACTGTAGTACAATAGCTATACTAGATACAGTAGTTGTCTATAGCAGAAACAATATGTGTTTGTTGGCTACAATAAGCATGTGACGTTGAATCAATGCCAAGTTATTCGATATCAGTGATCTCGCCATGAAGGCCTCCAGTCCACCTCTATATCGATCACAGTTTCAGGACATTCAGAGACAATGACCAGCAATACAGTGGTGTTTTTATTCAACATTTAGAAATCATGAAACACGCTTCTCTACTTCGACTCACACTCTCTCCCTCCCTCTGCATGATCATCTGTCCAGTGAAATATAGACACTACCATTCAAAAGTTTGGGGTAACTTAGAAATGTCCTTGTTGTTGAAAGAAAAAGTTTCTCGACAATTTCTTGCATGGATAGCCTTCATTTCTCAGAACAAGAATAGACTGACGAGTTTCGGAAGAATTCTGAGCCTGTAAATCGAACCCACAAATGCTGATGCTAAAGATACTCAACTAGTCTAAAGAAGGCCAGTTTTATTCCTTCTTTAATCAAAACAACAGGTTTCAGCTGTGCCAACATACTTGCAAAATGGTTTTCTAATGATCAATTAGCCTTTTAAAAATGATAAACTTGGATTAGCTAACACAATGTGCCATTGGAACACAGGAGTGATGGTTGCTGATAATGGGCCTCTGTAGATATTCCTTTTTTTTTTTTTTTTTTTATCAGCCGTTTCCAGCTACAATAGTTATTTACAACATTAACAATGTCTACACTGTATGGGCTATTATGTGTATTAGCATATTGTTAGGAGATCATTTAAGTTCCTTTGTTGTTGGTGTTTAATATGTAGCATGTAACCTAATGCAAACCTGACATGCTTTGATTGGCCTCCGTGACAGTGATTAACACTAGAAAAGCCTGGCCTTGTTGGACCCCCCTTGAGGCTAATGACGTGTCTTTTGAAAGTCAAAGTCTAATTAATACACGTCATGCAGTTGAAGTCGGAAGCTTACATACACCTTAGCCAAATACATTTCAACTCAGTTTTTCACATTCCTGACATTAATCCTAGTAAAAATTCCCCGTCTTAGGTCAGTTAGGATCACCACTTCATTTTAAGAATGTGAAATGTCAGAATAATAGTAGAGAGAATTATTTATTTCAGCCTTTATTTCTTTCATCACATTCCCAGTGGGTCAGACGTTTACATACAGTCAATTAGTATTTGGTAGCATTGCTTTTAAATTGTTTAACTCGGGTCAAACGTTTTGAGTAGCCTTCCACAAGCTTCCCACAATAAGTTGGGTGAATTTTGGCCCATTCTTCTTGACAGAGCTGGTGTACCTGAGTCAGGTTTGTAGGCCTCGTTGCTCGCACACACTTTTTCAGTTCTGGCCCACAAATTTTCTATAGGATTGAGGTCAGGGCTTTGTGATGGCCACTCCAATACCTTGACTTTGTTGTACTTAAGCCATTTTGTCACAACTTTGGAAGTATGCTTGGGTCATTGTCCATTTGGAAGACCCATTTGCGACCAAGCTTTAACTTCCTGACTGATGTCTTGAGATGTTGCTTCAATATATCCACATCATTTTCCTCACAACATGATGCTGCTACCAGTGTGCTTCACGGTTGGGAGGGTGTTCTTCGGCTTGCAAGCGTCCCTCTTTTCCTCCAAACATAACGATGGCCATCATGGCCAAACAGTTCTATTTTTGTTTCATCAGACCAGAGGACATTTCTCCAAAATGTAAATCTTTGTCCCCATGTGCAGTTGCAAACCGTAGTCTGGCTTTTTAATGGGGTTTTGGAGCAATGGCTTCTTCCTTGCTGAGCGGCCTTTCAGGTTATGTCGATATAGGACTCGTTTTACTGTGGATATAGATATTATTGTACCTGTTTCCTCCAGCATCTTCACATGGTTCTTTGCTGTTGTTCTAGATTGATTTGCACTTTTCGCACCAAAGTACATTCATCTCTAGGAGACAGAACGCGTCTCCTTCCTGAGCGGTATGATGGCTGCGTGGTCCCATGGTGTTTATACTTGCGTACTATTGTTTGTACAGATGAACGTGGTACCTTCAGGCATTTGAAAATTGCTCCCAAGGATGAACCAGACTTGTGGAGGTCTACAATTGTTTTTGGCTGATTTGGTTGATTTCTTTTGATTTTCCCATGATGTCAAGCAAAGAGGCACCGAGTTTGAAGGTAGGCCTCGAAATACATCCACAGGTACACCTCCAATTGACTCAAATGATGTCAATTAGCCTATCAGTAGCTTCTAAAGCCATATAATTTTTGGGAATTTTTCAAGCTGTTTAAAGGCACAGTCAACTTATGTAAACTTCTGACCCACTGGAATTGTGATACAGTGAATTATAAGTGAAATAATCTGTCTATAAACAATTGTTGGAAAAATGACTTGTCATGCACAAAGTAGATGTCCTAAACGACTTGCCAAAACTATAGTTTGTTAACAAGAAATTTGTGGAGTGGTTGAAAAACTAGTTTTAATGACTCCAACCTAAGTGTATGTAAACTTCCAACTTCAACTGTATATGCTCTTTGGAAGAAGAAGAATTTTTGTTGTATTTATGAAGGTCTTCGGTAACATATTCAAAAAGAAGATGTATCTCAAAGAACACAATAGCATTTTTTTATTAGGGCCTTTATCTTCTTCCCCAGAGTCAGATGAACTTGTGGACACCATTTTTATGTTTCTAGCTGTGTTAGAATATTCAAACTAACCGTACTAACCATACTACTTGTGACGTACATTGAGTATATAGTATTATTATTGGTCATAGTATGGATAAAGTTAGTATGCCAAAAGTTCCCGGATGTCATACTACATTCGCCTGAATACGAAGTATACAAGCAGTGGAAACTATTTCCGTGGTTTTAGGGGCCATGATGCAAATTCTTCAGAAAATGGGCGTGGCTTCACAAATTTTTTTGATTTTAAGAAAATTGTGGAAAATATGCAGCCGAAGTCCGACAAGTAATGACTTGTCAAATAAGTTAGGACTCGTTGGCTGACAATTTGTTGGCAACGCTAGCCTAACGAACCGCATAACATATCATTACCGCAGTTGCTTGTATGTACCAGTGTATGAACCATATGCTATCTAACTAACTGCCCAACTTTTATTGACTTGAATATTCACTTTATTCTTAGCTTAGCTAAGTGGTATAGTCATTGTGCATTTTCAATGGACATTGTTAATGAAATCGTAAGATGTCTAGCTAGTAATGTGTTAGCTCTGCTAACAAGCTAGCAAGAAACAAGCTAGCAAGAAGTTACAAGCTAGCAAGAAGTTGCATAGCAACTGCATCAACTTCCGGTAGACAGCGCTAGCATGCTCACCTGAAAGCATACCGCTCGTTTACAGTGTACAAAAATGAACTAATAGTACATAGTATATACTCATTAAGTATGTATTATACAGTATGTTAGTATGGGTATTCGAACACAGCTTCTGTGTCCAGTATGAAGGAAGTTAGCAGTAGTTTCGGGGCCAGTACTAACTAGCATTACCATAGACTTCCAGTCATTACGCTATCTACTAGCAGGGGTCGTTACTTCAACATTATTGTGTTTTAATGTATTTATAATACCTTTTAAGACTTTTTCTCATAGATGTTTTCTTAAGACCCCTTTCCATCTGTTTGACCAGAAATCAGTCTTTGCTTATTTCAATTTTTTAGGATTGAAAATGGTTGACACATGTATATAGTACCAGTCAAAAGTTGGGACACCTCTACTCATTCAAGGGTTTTTCTGTATTGTTACTATTTTTTCTGTATTTTTACTAGTAGAATAATAGTGAAGACATCAAAACTATGAAATAACCAAAAAGTGACAAACAAATCAAAATGTATTTCACATTTGAGATTATTCAAAGTAGCCACCCTTTGCCTTGATGACAGCTTTGATCACTATTGGCTCAAAACAACTGTTAACCCGGAAATGCAAAAATCTGACTTCAGTGAGTTCAAGACAACTTGGAACGGCCCATGTTCGGAATTCTGTCGCTGTACATTTTCAAAGTGCTGAACAAATAGTTGTATTGACTACGTCCGTCCTAGCTCGCTCATTAATGTCTTCATCGAAATTACGCATTGCCTCTTATCCGCTTGTCGTCCCCTTATGCCATAGTTTCTACATCTCAATTGTCAGTAGAAACCACATTTGTTTAAGCAAGTCAGCCATATCAGCTATGTTTTTTTTTAAAGGCAGTAAACGAGGCTGAATGAACTGTTTCGCTGCCAGACAAGGCTCTGCTGATAGCCAGGTGTAGCAGTGGTAAGGTGTTGGGACTCTGCTGTTGTGACAGCTTTATGTAGGCCCTAACAGTTTGTGGGCACCGTTTGTCACCGTTACAGTGCAATTAATGTAATGTTTAGTGTTGTGGCTTTGCTGGCATGCATCCCACTTAGTTTTTTTTTGCCCCACCAAGATGTACATGCTAAAATCGCCACTGAGCACGGTAGCTGTTAATAGCTCAAACAGCTCATATGTTTGTTGTCCAGGATGAGCCTCTCCCCACTGATAATGTAACTCTAGATAACATGACCGTCTTATTTTGTCCTCCAACATGGCAAGGATTTCCCCTCTCCCCACTGACGCTGGTCCTGGCAAATTTACGGGGAGATACCAAGTCAATGGGGTTTTATCAGTCACTCTACTAAATCTCATTCAGGAGGCGCGGGCAGGAGAGGAGGATTTAAGAGGGAGTTGATGAATTGACCTTTTCCTTTTCTGCCGCTTTCTTATCCCAATAAGAGCGGAGTTGACCTTTTCAGCCGTATATATCAAATCCCCGAAGCCCCCCGTCCACCATCTTCTCAGCCCCGCTGACCGAACGCGAGGGCTTCTTCAAAATGAGTTGTATCCCCTCCGCTCACTC
>NW_024061094.1:0-10624 GCF_016432855.1 Salvelinus namaycush | reverse complement strand
TGAATTGACTAAATGCAGCTTCTATGGGCTAGTCTCCCCTGCCCTTTTAATACGATCAAAGTTCCTTGTGTTGTCAGGAGCACTGCCTTTTATTTATAGAACAAATAAGAATATTGTTACTGAATGCAGCTTGTGTGTGCTCTGTGCTCCTCGCCCTGTTCAAATGATCAAAGGAAATAATGCTGGTGAGGAGTGGAACTGGACTGGTGTCTGATGGCCCTGTGTTTTCCATGTTGGAATTACAACCCTTTTTATGGAGTAAATCAAAAGCACAATAGAATCTGAGATGTTATCGATAATAATCAATTGGTTTCATGCATTTGTCTGGGGTGTGTGTGTGGGTGTCTGAATGTGATTGTATTTCGTCATATCGCAAACATTGTGATATCAGATAGGTTAAGATATTAAAAAGTAATTGGTGATTTTTTCGACAGTGTTGCATGATGGGAATCTAGTGGTTCACTGATATAATCTAGTAAACAAAATAAACTACTTTTTCACCACTCTGGTGTGCAAGTGCATTCCTAAACGGCATTTAACGCAGGTCGATGTGATATGATATTATCACAACAAAAAGTGGTTCCCGTTAGCGGAAAATGTTGGCACTGGAGAGACTTGCCCTCCACTAAGCAGCAGAGATACTGTGATCAAGAAGTTGGTTGACCCAGTGTGGGGCTCAGCCATTCCACTCTGGCTGGGCTGACCCCTCTTGAATTTTCCAAATGTGGGAATCTCGAATGCAAAATTTATGGTAGTGGTCGTTTGCGCTTTACCCTGATATCTTTGTTAATGATAAACCGTTGCTTGGCGGCAGGCTTAAGGATGACTTGAGTCAACCGACTGTGCTTATGGAAGATCTTTGAAGTCAGTTGTGAAAGAGACTTTGTGGACCAATCGAAAGGTGGAAACATTTGTTTGTAGCAAAACATTGTTGGCATTTTGTCTAAACATTATGTTGCGAAATGCAGCATTGTATTTATGCCACGCTGGTACTTCAATCAAGAGATAGTTGAGAAGCCACTCTAACCCCCCCCGGTCATGATGTGTCATACGCGCCCCATGCGCTTCCAATATGAAATTGTCCATACATGCGTTCCTCCTTAGCACAGAACAATGCAATAGGTTTTCAACATCCAGAGCTTTTGTGTATTTATTGTGGCTAGTAGGATAGCTGCATGGGAAACTGTTGCTGATGATGTATTTGTCAGAAGTCATTGTATTTGTCCGTTTTTTCCCACAAGGCTGAAATATGTGCCCTCGCTTTGAAATGTTAGCAAGGTTTGTTTGTATTTCATCCAACTATCTGTGCTAAAAAGTGATGGCTACAGTATATGTAATTTCTTCCACTTTTTGAGTGAGCCAAAGTTCAAGCTGCTTATCTAATTGGTGAGAATGCAATGTCTGTTTATCAGACTCACTTTGACTTTATATGGTGTACCAAGAGATGTTACCTTCGCTTACGGCCATACCAGCCTGAATATGCCCGATCTCGTCTGATCTCGGAAGCTAAGCAGGGTCGGGCCTGGTTAGTACTTGGATGGGAGACCGCCTGGGAATACCAGGTGCTGTAAGCCTTTTGTCCACTAGGGGGTGTGGCATTATTTCATCAGCAACACTGCCTTGTAGTAAGCATTTGATGCTGAATTGACTAAATGCAGCTTCTATGGGCTAGTCTCCCCTGCCCTTTTAATACGATCAAAGTTCCTTGTGTTGTCAGGGAGCAACTGCCTTTTATGCATAAGACAAATAAGAATATTGTTACTGAATGCAGCTTGTGTGTGCTCTGTGCTCCCTCGCCCTGTTCAAATGATCAAAGGAAATAATGCTGGTGAGGAGTGGAACTGGACTGGTGTCTGATGGCCCTGTGTTTTCCATGTTGGAATTACAACCCTTCTTTTATGGAGTAAATCAAAAGCACAAGAGAATCTGAGATGTTATCGATAATAAATCAATTGGTTTCATGCATTTGTCTGTGTGTGTGTGTGTGTCTGAATGTGATTGTATTTCGTCATATCGCAAACATTTGTGATATCAGATAGGTTAAGATATTAAAAAGTAATTGGTGATTTTTTCGACAGTGTTGCATGATGGGAATCTAGTGGTTCACTGATATAATCTAGTAAACAAAATAAACTACTTTTTCACCACTCTGTGTGCAAGTGCATTCCTAAACGGCATTTAACGCAGGTCGATGTGATATGATATTATCACAACAAAAAGTGGTTCCCGTTAGCGGAAAATGTTGGCACTGGAGAGACTTGCCCTCCACTAAGCAGAAGAGATACTGTGATCAAGAAGGTGGTTGACCCAGTGTGGGGCTCAGCCATTCCACTCTGGCTGGGCTGACCCCTTTTGAATTTTCCAAATGTGGGAATCTCGAATGCAAAATTTATGGTAGTGGTCGTTTGCGCTTTACCCTGATATCTTTGTTAATGATAAACCGTTGCTTGGCGGCAGGCTTAAGGATGACTTGAGTCAACCGACTGTGCTTATGGAGATCTTTGAAGTCAGTTGTGAAAGAGACTTTGTGGACCAATCGAAAGGTGGAAACATTTGTTTGTAGCAAAACATTGTTGGCATTTTGTCGAAACATTATGTTGCGAAATGCAGCATTGTATTTATGCCACGCTGGTACTTCAATCAAGAGATAGTTGAGAAGCCACTCTAACCCCCCCCGGTCATGATGTGTCATACGCGCCCCATGCGCTTCCAATATGAAATTGTCCATACATGCGTTCCTCCTTAGCACAGAACAATGCAATAGGTTTTCAACATCCAGAGCTTTTGTGTATTTATTGTGGCTAGTAGGATAGCTGCATGGGAAACTGTTGCTGATGATGTATTTGTCAGAAGTCATTGTATTTGTCCGTTTTTTCCCACAAGGCTGAAATATGTGCCCTCGCTTTAGAAATGTTAGCAAGGTTTGTTTGTATTTCATCCAACTATCTGTGCTAAAAAGTGATGGCTACAGTATATGTAATTTCTTCCACTTTTTGAGTGAGCCAAAGTTCAAGCTGCTTATCTAATTGGTGAGAATGCAATGTCTGTTTATCAGACTCACTTTGACTTTATATGGTGTACCAAGAGATGTACCTTCGCTTACGGCCATACCAGCCTGAATATGCCCGATCTCGTCTGATCTCGGAAGCTAAGCAGGGTCGGGCCTGGTTAGTACTTGGATGGGAGACCGCCTGGGAATACCAGGTGCTGTAAGCCTTTTGTCCACTAGGGGGTGTGGCATTATTTCATCAGCAACACTGCCTTGTAGTAAGCATTTGATGCTGAATTGACTAAATGCAGCTTCTATGGGCTAGTCTCCCCTGCCCTTTTAATACGATCAAAGTTCCTTGTGTTGTCAGGGAGCAACTGCCTTTTATTTATAAGACAAATAAGAATATTGTTACTGAATGCAGCTTGTGTGTGCTCTGTGCTCCCTCGCCCTGTTCAAATGATCAAAGGAAATAATGCTGGTGAGGAGTGGAACTGGACTGGTGTCTGATGGCCCTGTGTTTTCCATGTTGGAATTACAACCCTTCTTTTATGGAGTAAATCAAAAGCACAAGAGAATCTGAGATGTTATCGATAATAAATCAATTGGTTTCATGCATTTGTCTGTGTGTGTGTGTGTGTGTCTGAATGTGATTGTATTTCGTCATATCGCAAACATTTGTGATATCAGATAGGTTAAGATATTAAAAAGTAATTGGTGATTTTTTCGACAGTGTTGCATGATGGGAATCTAGTGGTTCACTGATATAATCTAGTAAACAAAATAAACTACTTTTTCACCACTCTGTGTGCAAGTGCATTCCTAAACGGCATTTAACGCAGGTCGATGTGATATGATATTATCACAACAAAAAGTGGTTCCCGTTAGCGGAAAATGTTGGCACTGGAGAGACTTGCCCTCCACTAAGCAGAAGAGATACTGTGATCAAGAAGGTGGTTGACCCAGTGTGGGGCTCAGCCATTCCACTCTGGCTGGGCTGACCCCTTTTGAATTTTCCAAATGTGGGAATCTCGAATGCAAAATTATGTAGTGGTCGTTTGCAAAATTTATGTAGTGTCGTTTGCGCTTTACCCTGATATCTTTGTTAATGATAAACCGTTGCTTGGCGGCAGGCTTAAGGATGACTTGAGTCAACCGACTGTGCTTATGGAGATCTTTGAAGTCAGTTGTGAAGAGACTTTGTGGACCAATCGAAAGGTGGAAACATTTGTTTGTAGCAAAACATTGTTGGCATTTTGTCTAAACATTATGTTGCGAAATGCAGCATTGTATTTATGCCACGCTGGTACTTCAATCAAGAGATAGTTGAGAAGCCACTCTAACCCCCCCCCGGTCATGATGTGTCATACGCGCCCCATGCGCTTCCAATATGAAATTGTCCATACATGCGTTCCTCCTTAGCACAGAACAATGCAATAGGTTTTCAACATCCAGAGCTTTTGTGTATTTATTGTGGCTAGTAGGATAGCTGCATGGGAAACTGTTGCTGATGATGTATTTGTCAGAAGTCATTGTATTTGTCCGTTTTTTCCCACAAGGCTGAAATATGTGCCCTCGCTTTGAAATGTTAGCAAGGTTTGTTTGTATTTCATCCAACTATCTGTGCTAAAAAGTGATGGCTACAGTATATGTAATTTCTTCCACTTTTTGAGTGAGCCAAAGTTCAAGCTGCTTATCTAATTGGTGAGAATGCAATGTCTGTTTATCAGACTCACTTTGACTTTATATGGTGTACCAAGAGATGTACCTTCGCTTACGGCCATACCAGCCTGAATATGCCCGATCTCGTCTGATCTCGGAAGCTAAGCAGGGTCGGGCCTGGTTAGTACTTGGATGGGAGACCGCCTGGGAATACCAGGTGCTGTAAGCCTTTTGTCCACTAGGGGGTGTGGCATTATTTCATCAGCAACACTGCCTTGTAGTAAGCATTTGATGCTGAATTGACTAAATGCAGCTTCTATGGGCTAGTCTCCCCTGCCCTTTTAATACGATCAAAGTTCCTTGTGTTGTCAGGGAGCAACTGCCTTTTATTGCATAAGACAAATAAGAATATTGTTACTGAATGCAGCTTGTGTGTGCTCTGTGCTCCCTCGCCCTGTTCAAATGATCAAAGGAAATAATGCTGGTGAGGAGTGGAACTGGACTGGTGTCTGATGGCCCTGTGTTTTCCATGTTGGAATTACAACCCTTCTTTTATGGAGTAAATCAAAAGCACAAGAGAATCTGAGATGTTATCGATAATAAATCAATTGGTTTCATGCATTTGTCTGTGTGTGTGTGTGTGTCTGAATGTGATTGTATTTCGTCATATCGCAAACATTTGTGATATCAGATAGGTTAAGATATTAAAAAGTAATTGGTGATTTTTTCGACAGTGTTGCATGATGGGAATCTAGTGGTTCACTGATATAATCTAGTAAACAAAATAAACTACTTTTTCACCACTCTGTGTGCAAGTGCATTCCTAAACGGCATTTAACGCAGGTCGATGTGATATGATATTATCACAACAAAAAGTGGTTCCCGTTAGCGGAAAATGTTGGCACTGGAGAGACTTGCCCTCCACTAAGCAGAAGAGATACTGTGATCAAGAAGGTGGTTGACCCAGTGTGGGGCTCAGCCATTCCACTCTGGCTGGGCTGACCCCTTTTGAATTTTCCAAATGTGGGAATCTCGAATGCAAAATTTATGGTAGTGGTCGTTTGCGCTTTACCCTGATATCTTTGTTAATGATAAACCGTTGCTTGGCGGCAGGCTTAAGGATGACTTGAGTCAACCGACTGTGCTTATGGAGATCTTTGAAGTCAGTTGTGAAAGAGACTTTGTGGACCAATCGAAAGGTGGAAACATTTGTTTGTAGCAAAACATTGTTGGCATTTTGTCTAAACATTATGTTGCGAAATGCAGCATTGTATTTATGCCACGCTGGTACTTCAATCAAGAGATAGTTGAGAAGCCACTCTAACCCCCCCCCGGTCATGATGTGTCATACGCGCCCCATGCGCTTCCAATATGAAATTGTCCATACATGCGTTCCTCCTTAGCACAGAACAATGCAATAGGTTTTCAACATCCAGAGCTTTTGTGTATTTATTGTGGCTAGTAGGATAGCTGCATGGGAAACTGTTGCTGATGATGTATTTGTCAGAAGTCATTGTATTTGTCCGTTTTTTCCCACAAGGCTGAAATATGTGCCCTCGCTTTGAAATGTTAGCAAGGTTTGTTTGTATTTCATCCAACTATCTGTGCTAAAAAGTGATGGCTACAGTATATGTAATTTCTTCCACTTTTTGAGTGAGCCAAAGTTCAAGCTGCTTATCTAATTGGTGAGAATGCAATGTCTGTTTATCAGACTCACTTTGACTTTATATGGTGTACCAAGAGATGTACCTTCGCTTACGGCCATACCAGCCTGAATGCGCATTTCCTGATTGGAGAAGTGACGACAGGTGCGAGTGTCTGAGCTGTGAGTGAGTGTTTGCTGGAGAGTGTTTGCTCGAGAGCTATTTTTGTTAATTAATTGGTTTTTGCAATATAATTTATTATTTTCTTCAGTTGAATAGTTTTAAGTTTGGTTAGTCTTCCCCCTTGCAGTTTTTCTGCTTGGGGGAGAGTTTTTTGGATTCATTTTTTTACTATGACGGACAACATGGAAAAGACAAACGGAATGGACAAAGACAACGAAAAGGCGCAACGGAAGAAAAATGAAGATAAAGAAGAAATGAAATATGGCAAGGAATACACGGTGGCAATTGAGTTGGAAGGAGAAGACAAGGTGACGACAATGGAACTACTAAGAGCAATTAAGGAGGTGTGTGGAGAGGTGGTGGGATGCCGAATGAAAGGGGAGAAGAAGTACGAAATTACGATGAGAAATGAAAAAGGAAAAGAACGTCTAATGGATGGATTAAGAATAAAGGATACAAAGATTCTGGCGAGAGATATTAATGTGAAGGAAGTGGTGGTGTCGTTCATGAATCTCCCAGTATATGTAGAAGACGGTGTGATACTGGGCAAGCTGAGTAGCTGGGGAGTGGCGGCTGTCTCGGAGATAAGGAGGAGAGTTTGGCCAGGAACAGAGGTGGTTGACGGGACACGTTTCTGCAAGGTCAAGTTCACAGAAAAAGTGACATCATTACCTTATTCTACAAGAATTGAGACGTTGGAGGGAGCAGAATATTTCAGAGTCATCCATGACAAACAGGTCAGAGTGTGTCGTATGTGTATTCAACCCGGGCACATAGTTAAAGACTGCCCGGAATTTAAGTGTTTTAAGTGTGGCAATCAAGGACACTATGCGAGGGAATGTGATGGAGAGAAGGAAAGGAATTTTTGTGGTGGATGCAGAAAGAGAGTGGCGGAGTGCAACTGTGGAGAGGTTAGGGCTGGAGAGGGGAGTCAAACACTATTCGAGGAAGCAGTTGTATTGTCGAAAGAAGGAGAAGAAGATGGAGGAGAGGACGTGGTGGAGGGTGGAGAGACGGAGGAAGGAAGAAGGAAGAAGGACCAGAAGATAAATGAAATTGGGAGCAGTATGGACTCAGAAGTAAGAAGAGGGAGTTTTCAGGAGGAGGGGGGGAGTGGAATGGGGGGAAGCACGGGGGACTCACAGGTTTTGGGGGAAGGCACAGCACTAACAAGTAGCTCGGGGGGTGAAGAAATGGAGGGGGTTATGGAGTTGATGACAATACCAGAGACGGTGATGAGCACGGGGAGCACAACGACTATACAAGAAGCGGAGATGAATACGGGGAGTACAACGGATGTGGATGTCAAGAGGGTGAGTTGGCTGGAAAACATGGACTTGGAAGAGATATCGGATACGGAGGATGGAGAAAAGATTGAAAGAACGAGGGAAGGATACAGGAAGAGGAAAGCGGCGGGAAGAGGGGGAGAGAAAGGGTGGAAGAGGAAAGAAACTGGATAACAGGTAGAGGAAAATGAAATTATATTTTATCATTTTATTATTTATTAGAATGGTAAATATAATGTCAATAAATGCAAATGGATTGAGGACAATGGGAAAATTTAATAGAATAATAAAAATGAAGAAGTCAGATATTTTATGTATTCAAGAGACGCACTGGGATAATGTATGTGTTTTAGAAGTTAAAAAAATATGGAGGGATTTTATTTATGTAAACAACGGCAGAGGGAATTCAAGTGGGGTTGCTATTTTATTGAGGAGGGATGTGGTGGATAATGTGAAACAGATATATAATGATAATAATGGGAGGATTTTAATTGTAGATTTTGAATATATGAGTATGGTTTTTAGAATTATAAATATTTATGCGCCTAATACTGAAATAGAGCGCAAAGATTTATTTTTAGAAATAGGGAAATGGTGTGAGGGAAACTGTATTGTAGTTGGGGATTTTAATGTTAAAATGGATAGACTGGATATGACAAGAGGAGCTATTTTTAGAAGTGATGTATCTAGGGGGGTTTTAAAGAAGATGATGTTAGAAAAAGGAATAATTGATATATGGAGAGAGGAAAATCCAGAAAAAAGAGAATTTTCTAGAAGGCAGGTGGTTTTAGGGGATTTGAAACAAACGAGGATAGATCTGGTTTTAGTAAAAGAAGGTTTAAGGAATTTTATGAAAGATATTAAGTATGTTTTTACAACTTTTAGTGATCATGCAGGTTTAACATTTTCAGTGGGATTAGATAAGGAAAGAACAGGGGGTGGAATATGGTGTATGAATGCAGGGTATTTGGGAGATGAGGAATATGGGAAACAACTTAAATCTTTGATAGCATGTGAAATGGAGGATAAGCAGAAAGAGAATGATAAGTGTTCATGGTGGGATAAGGTTAAGGAAAAAATAAAAGTTTTTAGTATAGGATATGCAAGGAAAAAGAGAGGTAGGATGAAAAGAGAAGAAAATGAGTTGAGGGCTAAATTGGATAAAGAAATGAGGAAGTGTGACAGTGAACCTAATTATAATATAGGAAAGTTTTTGGAATTAAAAGCACAATTGACTAAATATGAAATAGATAAGTGTAAGGGTGCAATTATAAGAAGTAAGGCAAAGTATGTTTTGGAGGGGGAGAAATGTACTTCATTTTTTCTTGGTTTAGAGAAGAATAAACAGAGGAGAACATATATTAGAGAGATCGAAAATATAAAGGGTGAAGTTGTCAATGATTATGTAGAGGTTTTAGAAACAGTGCAGAATTTTTATAAGGATTTATTTAAGAAAGGGGAGGTGGATGAGGGGTGTGTAAAGGAGATATTGGATAGTGTGGATGTGCAAATTAATGTAGAGGATAAACAAATGTGTGATGGGAAGATAACATTGACTGAAGTTAAAGATGCGATTAAGGGTTTACAAGTAAATAAGAGTCCTGGAGTAGATGGAATAATTGCAGAGTTTTATAAAATATATGCCAGTTTTTTAGCACCTATTTTATTGGAAGTTTATCAATATATGGAGGATAATGATAGTATTTCTGAATCTATGGTGACAGGGCTGATAACGATTTTATATAAAAATAAGGGGAGTAAATTAAAATTGGAGAATTATAGGCCAATTAGTTTATTAAATTCGGATTATAAGATTTTAGCAAAGATACTGGCAAATAGAATGAAGCAAGTTTTAAATGATATTATAGCACCTACACAGAATTATAGTGTGCCTGGTAGAGATATTGCGGATACAATTAATACAATTAGAGATGTGATAAATAAAATGAATCATGATAAGATGGGGGGAATTGTTTTAAGCATAGATTTAAATAAAGCTTTTGATAGGGTGGAACATGATTTTATGTTTAGGGTAATGGATAAATATGGTTTTGGTAATAGAATAATAGGATGGATAAAATTATTATATAAGAAGGCAAAAAGTAGGGTGAAATGTAATGGGGTTTTAACCGATTCTTTTATTCTTGAGAGATCTGTGAGACAGGGGTGTCCTTTATCAGCTTTATTATTCGTTTTATCGGTAGAACCTTTAGCAGCATTTCTTAACTTCTTGAGAATACAGGGGGTGCTATTTTCCCATTAGCATAATTTGCTCAACAGATTAAACTGCCTCTTATTCAATTATTGCTCTTACTACATGCATATAAATAATACCATTGGAAAGAAAACAATCTCTAGTTTCTAAAACCGTTTCAATTTTGTCTCTGAGTGATACAGAAGTCATTTCACAGCACTTTCCATGACCAAGAACATAAAATCAAGATGTGTTATGCTGGCTTCAAAGCTCTGCCTATATATGGTCGTGCCCCCTATGACCCGAAACACACCTCATTCGCCTTCCTCTGGGTGTCAAGAAGACGTCAGAGGAGAAATTCTTTGTTTATCTGGTACTGACGTGAAATAAGACCTATTTCTTTGGCGTGACCGACAACTTCCGGTTTGCTGATTCGCACGAGTTGGAGCTGCGATTGTGTACTGTTTTGCTGGCGTTATGGATGAAAACTATCTCCGTGTCGAATTTTGTTTGATACATGTGACCATATCATCGTAATGTATGTTTTTTCAATATAGTTTAATCAGATTATTTGAATTTTTTTGGGAGTTTTGCGGTGTTCCGTTGTCACAATTTATTTACATTTGAGAGATCTGTGCCACTCGACCGGTACCTGTGCTAAATGGAG
>NW_024061093.1:5000-14964 GCF_016432855.1 Salvelinus namaycush | reverse complement strand
TCTGTGTTGTATTCTTGATGTCGAAGCCATTGTATCCGTCCAATTATTTTACTTAGAATCCCCCAAACAGCTCACGCCGTTGGGGGATAAAAACGCAAATATTTACAAAGAAAATAAGCTACACTCCCCACACAAACTTCCAAACTTAAAGTATATAAACCAGCAAAACCAAAAACGATTTTCTCTCTACAAACAATTCACAAACAATCCAACACCTGCTGCTCACTCACTTCCTGAAACTTCCAAAAGGGGCGTATTCAGGCTGGTATGGCCGTAAGCGAAGGTACATCTCTTGGTACACCATATAAAGTCAAAGTGAGTCTGATAAACAGACATTGCATTCTCACCAATTAGATAAGCAGCTTGAACTTTGGCTCACTCAAAAAGTGGAAGAAATTACATATACTGTAGCCATCACTTTTAGCACAGAGAGTGGATGAAATACAAACAAACCTTGTCAAACATTTCTAAGCGATGGCACATATTTCAGCCTTGTGGGAAAAAACGGACAAATACAATGACTTCTGACAAATACATCATCAGCAACAGTTTCCCATGCAGCTATCCTACTAGCCACAATAAATACACAAAAGCTCTGGATGTTGAAAAACCTATTGCATTGTTCTTGTGCTAAGGAGGAACGCATGTATGGACAATTTCATATTGGAAGCGCATGGGGCGCGTATGACACATCATGACCGGGGGGGGGGTTAGAGTGGCTTCTCAACTATCTCCTGATTGAAGTACCAGCGTGGCATAAATACAATGCTGCATTTCGCAACATAATGTTTCGACAAAATGCCAACAATATTTTGCTACAAACAAATGTTTCCACCTTTCGATTGGTCCACAAAGTCTCCTTCACAACTGACTTCAAAGATCTCCATAAGCACAGTCAGTTGACTCAAGTCATCCTTAAGCCTGCCGCCAAGCAACAGTTTATCATTAACAAAGACATCAGGGTAAAGCTCAAACGAGCACTACCATAAATTTTGCAATCGGATTCCCACATTTGGAAAATTCGCAAGGGGTCAGCACAGCCAGAGTGCAATGGCTGAGCCCCACACCGGGTGAACCACCTTCTTGATCACGGTATCTCTTCTGCTTAGTGGAGGACAAGTGTCTCCAGTGCCAACATTTTCCGCTAACGGTAACCACTTTGTGTTCTGATAATATCATATCACATCGACCTGCGTTAAATGCCGTTTAGGAATGCACTTGCACACAGAGTAGTGAAAAAGTAGTTTATTTTTGTTTACTAGATTATATCAGTGAACCACTAGATTCCCATCATGCAACACTGTCGAAAAAATCACCAATTACTTTTTAATATCTTAACCCATCTGATATCACAAATGTTTGCGATATGACGAAATACAATCACATTCAGACACACACACACACACACAGACAAATGCATGAAACCAATTGATTTATTATCGATAACATCTCAGATTCTCTTGTGCTTTTGATTTACTCCATAAAAGAAGGGTTGTAATTCCAACATGGAAAACACAGGGCCATCAGACACCAGTCCAGTTCCACTCCTCACCAGCATTATTTCCTTTGATCATTTGAACAGGGCGAGGGAGCACAGAGCACACACAAGCTGCATTCAGTAACAATATTCTTATTTGTCTTATGCATAAAAGGCAGTTGCTCCCTGACAACACAAGGAACTTTGATCGTATTAAAAGGGCAGGGGAGACTAGCCCATAGAAGCTGCATTTAGTCAATTCAGCATCAAATGCTTACTACAAGGCAGTGTTGCTGATGAAATAATGCCACACCCCCTAGTGGACAAAAGGCTTACAGCACCTGGTATTCCCAGGCGGTCTCCCATCCAAGTACTAACCAGGCCCGACCCTGCTTAGCTCCCGAGATCAGACGAGATCGGGCATATTCAGGCTGGTATGGCCGTAAGCAAAGGTACATCTCTTGGCACACCATATAAAGTCAAAGTGAGTCTGATAAACAGACATTGCATTCTCACCAATTAGATAAGCAGCTTGAACTTTGGCTCACTCAAAAAGTGGAAGAAATTACATATACTGTAGCCATCACTTTTTAGCACAGAGAGTTGGATGAAATACAAACAAACCTTGCAAACATTTCTAAGCGAGGGCACATATTTCAGCCTTGTGGGAAAAAACGGACAAATACAATGACTTCTGACAAATACATCATCAGCAACAGTTTCCCATGCAGCTATCCTACTAGCCACAATAAATACACAAAAGCTCTGGATGTTGAAAACCTATTGCATTGTTCTGTGCTAAGGAGGAACGCATGTATGGACAATTTCATATTGGAAGCGCATGGGGCGCGTATGACACATCATGACCGGGGGGGGGGGTTAGAGTGGCTTCTCAACTATCTCCTGATTGAAGTACCAGCGTGGCATAAATACAATGCTGCATTTCGCAACATAATGTTTCGACAAAATGCCAACAATATTTTGCTACAAACAAATGTTTCCACCTTTCGATTGGTCCACAAAGTCTCCTTCACAACTGACTTCAAAGATCTCCATAAGCACAGTCAGTTGACTCAAGTCATCCTTAAGCCTGCCGCCAAGCAACAGTTTATCATTAACAAAGACATCAGGGTAAAGCTCAAACGAGCACTACCATAAATTTTGCAATCGGATTCCCACATTTGGAAAATTCGCAAGGGGTCAGCACAGCCAGAGTGCAATGGCTGAGCCCCACACCGGGTGAACCACCTTCTTGATCACGGTATCTCTTCTGCTTAGTGGAGGAAAAGTGTCTCCAGTGCCAACATTTTCCGCTAACGGTAACCACTTTGTGTTCTGATAATATCATATCACATCGACCTGCGTTAAATGCCGTTTAGGAATGCACTTGCACACAGAGTAGTGAAAAAGTAGTTTATTTTGTTTACTAGATTATATCAGTGAACCACTAGATTCCCATCATGCAACACTGTCGAAAAAATCACCAATTACTTTTTAATATCTTAACCCATCTGATATCACAAATGTTTGCGATATGACGAAATACAATCACATTCAGACACACACACACACACACAGACAAATGCATGAAACCAATTGATTTATTATCGATAACATCTCAGATTCTCTTGTGCTTTTGATTTACTCCATAAAAGAAGGGTTGTAATTCCAACATGGAAAACACAGGGCCATCAGACACCAGTCCAGTTCCACTCCTCACCAGCATTATTTCCTTTGATCATTTGAACAGGGCGAGGGAGCACAGAGCACACACAAGCTGCATTCAGTAACAATATTCTTATTTGTCTTATGCATAAAAGGCAGTTGCTCCCTGACAACACAAGGAACTTTGATCGTATTAAAAGGGCAGGGGAGACTAGCCCATAGAAGCTGCATTTAGTCAATTCAGCATCAAATGCTTACTACAAGGCAGTGTTGCTGATGAAATAATGCCACACCCCCTAGTGGACAAAAGGCTTACAGCACCTGGTATTCCCAGGCGGTCTCCCATCCAAGTACTAACCAGGCCCGACCCTGCTTAGCTTCCGAGATCAGACGAGATCGGGCATATTCAGGCTGGTATGGCCGTAAGCGAAGGTACATCTCTTGGCACACCATATAAAGTCAAAGTGAGTCTGATAAACAGACATTGCATTCTCACCAATTGGATAAGCAGCTTGAACTTTGGCTCACTCAAAAAGTGGAAGAAATTACATATACTGTAGCCATCACTTTTTAGCACAGAGAGTTGGATGAAATACAAACAAACCTTGCAAACATTTCTAAGCGAGGGCACATATTTCAGCCTTGTGGGAAAAAACGGACAAATACAATGACTTCTGACAAATACATCATCAGCAACAGTTTCCCATGCAGCTATCCTACTAGCCACAATAAATACACAAAAGCTCTGGATGTTGAAAACCTATTGCATTGTTCTGTGCTAAGGAGGAACGCATGTATGGACAATTTCATATTGGAAGCGCATGGGGCGCGTATGACACATCATGACCGGGGGGGGGGGGGGGGGGGGGGGGGGGGGGGGGTTAGAGTGGCTTCTCAACTATCTCCTGATTGAAGTACCAGCGTGGCATAAATACAATGCTGCATTTCGCAACATAATGTTTCGACAAAATGCCAACAATATTTTGCTACAAACAAATGTTTCCACCTTTCGATTGGTCCACAAAGTCTCCTTCACAACTGACTTCAAAGATCTCCATAAGCACAGTCAGTTGACTCAAGTCATCCTTAAGCCTGCCGCCAAGCAACAGTTTATCATTAACAAAGACATCAGGGTAAAGCTCAAACGAGCACTACCATAAATTTTGCAATCGGATTCCCACATTTGGAAAATTCGCAAGGGGTCAGCACAGCCCGAGTGCAATGGCTGAGCCCCACACCGGGTGAACCACCTTCTTGATCACGGTATCTCTTCTGCTTAGTGGAGGAAAAGTGTCTCCAGTGCCAACATTTTCCGCTAACGGTAACCACTTTGTGTTCTGATAATATCATATCACATCGACCTGCGTTAAATGCCGTTTAGGAATGCACTTGCACACAGAGTAGTGAAAAAGTAGTTTATTTTGTTTACTAGATTATATCAGTGAACCACTAGATTCCCATCATGCAACACTGTCGAAAAAATCACCAATTACTTTTTAATATCTTAACCCATCTGATATCACAAATGTTTGCGATATGACGAAATACAATCACATTCAGACACACACACACACACAGACAAATGCATGAAACCAATTGATTTATTATCGATAACATCTCAGATTCTCTTGTGCTTTTGATTTACTCCATAAAAGAAGGGTTGTAATTCCAACATGGAAAACACAGGGCCATCAGACACCAGTCCAGTTCCACTCCTCACCAGCATTATTTCCTTTGATCATTTGAACAGGGCGAGGGAGCACAGAGCACACACAAGCTGCATTCAGTAACAATATTCTTATTTGTCTTATGCATAAAAGGCAGTTGCTCCCTGACAACACAAGGAACTTTGATCGTATTAAAAGGGCAGGGGAGACTAGCCCATAGAAGCTCCATTTAGTCAATTCAGCATCAAATGCTTACTACAAGGCAGTGTTGCTGATGAAATAATGCCACACCCCCTAGTGGACAAAAGGCTTACAGCACCTGGTATTCCCAGGCGGCCTCCCATCCAAGTACTAACCAGGCCCGACCCTGCTTAGCTCCCGAGATCAGACGAGATCGGGCATATTCAGGCGGGTATGGCCGTAAGCGAAGGTACATCTCTTGGCACACCATATAAAGTCAAAGTGAGTCTGATAAACAGACATTGCATTCTCACCAATTAGATAAGCAGCTTGAACTTTGGCTCACTCAAAAAGTGGAAGAAATTACATATACTGTAGCCATCACTTTTTAGCACAGAGAGTTGGATGAAATACAAACAAACCTTGCAAACATTTCTAAGCGAGGGCAAATATTTCAGCCTTGTGGGAAAAAACGGACAAATACAATGACTTCTGACAAATACATCATCAGCAACAGTTTCCCATGCAGCTATCCTACTAGCCACAATAAATACACAAAAGCTCTGGATGTTGAAAACCTATTGCATTGTTCTGTGCTAAGGAGGAACGCATGTATGGACAATTTCATATTGGAAGCGCATGGGGCGCGTATGACACATCATGACCGGGGGGGGGGGGGGGGGGGGGGGGGGGGGGGGGGGGGGTTAGAGTGGCTTCTCAACTATCTCCTGATTGAAGTACCAGCGTGGCATAAATACAATGCTGCATTTCGCAACATAATGTTTCGACAAAATGCCAACAATATTTTGCTACAAACAAATGTTTCCACCTTTCGATTGGTCCACAAAGTCTCCTTCACAACTGACTTCAAAGATCTCCATAAGCACAGTCAGTTGACTCAAGTCATCCTTAAGCCTGCCGCCAAGCAACAGTTTATCATTAACCTTTCACGAGTATCAATCCCGGATCCGGGAGCACCCCCCACCCCCCACACACTGATTAGCATAGCTAGCATAGCTTCACAAGTAGATAGTAGCATCTAAATATCATTAAATCACAAGTCCAAGACACCAGATGAAAGATACAGATCTTGTGAATAAAGCCACCATTTCAGATTTTTAAAATGTTTTACAGGGAAGACAAAATATGTAAATCTATTAGCTAAACACGTTAGCAAAATACACCACTATTCTAACTCCATCAGTTTCTTACTCCTTCAGGTGCTATCACCAATTCGGCTCAACTAAGATATTGATAGCCAATAACCTATAAAAAAAACCATCAGATGACAGTCTGATAACATATTCATGGTATAGGATAGTTTTTGTTAGAAAAAAGTGCATATTTCAGGTAGAAATCACAGTTTACAATTGCACCGACCATCACAAATCGACTAGAATTACTAGATAGAGCAACGTGTATGACCAATTTACTCATCATAAAACATTTCATAAAAATAGACAAAGCATAGCAATGGAAAGACCCAGTTCTTGTGATTTCAGACCATATTTCAGATTTTCTAAGCGTTTTTCAGCGAAAACACAATAAATCGATAAGTTAGCATACTACATGTGCAAACGTTACCAGAGCATCGATTCCAGCCAAAGAGCGCTATAACGTAATCACCGCCAAAAGATATTAATTTTTTCACTAACCTTCTCAGAATTCTTCCGATGACACTCCTGTAACATCATTTTACAACATACATATACAGTTTGTTCGAAAAGGTGCATATTTAGCCATACAAAACCGTGGTTACACAATAAAAATACTAGGAAATCAAGCCTCAATATGTCTGACGTCATCTATCAGAGTGATCTAGTTTAATTGAAAGCTAATCATATACTTGACTAAAAAATACAGGGTTGACAGGAATCGAAAGACAAATTAGTTCTTAATGCAACCGCTGATTTACATTTTTAAAATTATCCTTACTTTTCAATACAGGGTTCGCCAAGTGAAGCTATACCAAACAAAATGGCGAAATATGCGTTTAAAATATTTCGACAGAACAACAATTTATCATATTAAATATTGCTTACTTTGAGCTGTTCTTCCATCATATTCTTGGGCAATGTATCCTTTCTATGTTATAAACGTCTTTTGGTCGATAGATGTCCTCTGTCCTTCGAAATATCCACTAACGATCGAACGGGACCCCAAAACGTGTCCAAAGTTTCAGAGTGCACAACAAAGAAATTCCTCAAAATCGCACTAAACGGATATAAATTGCTATAAAACGGTTTAATTTCTTGCGACTACAGGGGGTGCTGTTCCGAATTAGCATTTTGTCGTCTCCAAATTAAACTGCCTAGTACTCAATTCTTGCTCGTACAATATGCATATTATTAATTATATTGGATAGAAAACACCTTCTAGTTTCATACAACGTTGAAATTATGTCTGTGGGTGACCCAGAACTCTTTCTACAGCGAAATCCATGACAGACAGTGAAAGGTCTGAGAGCGAAGCTCTGGTTTCAGATCAGTTTTTAAGGTCTCTGTCTATCCTATGGAACGACACGAACTGCACCCGCCTTCCCCTGGATGTCAGTAACCAATGAGAAGTGGAATGGGCCTTCTCCGTAGCTCTCAGAGGTTATAAAAGACCAAGGAGTGAGAGTAGCCCCCCTTTCGACGCTCGCCCTTACGCAGGAAGGGACCTCCGGACGCCATTTTCACAGGCTCGGTTATCAACTTGAAATGTATCCGTCTGTAATTTAATTCGATATAGGACTTAGAAACATCATAAGGTAGTTAATTTAAACCGTTTTATAGCAATTTATATCCGTTTAGTGCGATTTTGAGGAATTTCTTTGTTGTGCACTCTGAAACTTTGGACACGTTTTGGGGTCCCGTTCGATCGTTAGTGGATATTTCGAAGGACAGAGGACATCTATCGACCAAAAGACGTTTATAACATAGAAAGGATACATTGCCCAAGAATATGATGGAAGAACAGCTCAAAGTAAGCAATATTTAATATGATAAATTGTTGTTCTGTCGAAATATTTTAAACGCATATTTCGCCATTTTGTTTGGTATAGCTTCACTTGGCGAACCCTGTATTGAAAAGTAAGGATAATTTTACAAATGTAAATCAGCGGTTGCATTAAGAACTAATTTGTCTTTCGATTCCTGTCAACCCTGTATTTTTTAGTCAAGTATATGATTAGCTTTCAATTAAACTAGATCACTCTGATAGATGACGTCAGACATATTGAGGCTTGATTTCCTAGTATTTTTATTGTGTAACCACGGTTTTGTATGGCTAAATATGCACCTTTTCGAACAAACTGTATATGTATGTTGTAAAATGATGTTACAGGAGTGTCATCGGAAGAATTCTGAGAAGGTTAGTGAAAAAATTAATATCTTTTGGCGGTGATTACGTTATAGCGCTCTTTGGCTGGAATCGATGCTCTGGTAACGTTTGCACATGTAGTATGCTAACTTATCGATTTATTGTGTTTTCGCTGAAAAACGCTTAGAAAATCTGAAATATGGTCTGAAATCACAAGAACTGGGTCTTTCCATTGCTATGCTTTGTCTATTTTTATGAAATGTTTTATGATGAGTAAATTGGTCATACACGTTGCTCTATCTAGTAATTCTAGTCGATTTGTGATGGTCGGTGCAATTGTAAACTGTGATTTCTACCTGAAATATGCACTTTTTTCTAACAAAAACTATCCTATACCATGAATATGTTATCAGACTGTCATCTGATGGTTTTTTTTATAGGTTATTGGCTATCAATATCTTAGTTGAGCCGAATTGGTGATAGCACCTGAAGGAGTAAGAAACTGATGGAGTTAGAATAGTGGTGTATTTTGCTAACGTGTTTAGCTAATAGATTTACATATTTTGTCTTCCCTGTAAAACATTTTAAAAATCTGAAATGGTGGCTTTATTCACAAGATCTGTATCTTTCATCTGGTGTCTTGGACTTGTGATTTAATGATATTTAGATGCTACTATCTACTTGTGAAGCTATGCTAGCTATGCTAATCAGTGTGTGGGGGGTGGGGGGTGATCCCGGATACGGGGTTGAGGTTCGGTAAAGGTTAAATTAACTACCTTATGATGTTTCTAAGTCCTATATCGAATTAAATTACAGACGGATACATTTCAAGTTGATAACCGAGCCTGTGAAAATGGCGTCCGGAGGTCCCATCCTGCGTAAGGGCGAGCGTCGAAAGGGGGGCTACTCTCACTCCTTGGTCTTTTATAACCTCTGAGAGCTACCTAGAAGGCCCATTCCACTTCTCATTGGTTACTGACATCCAGGGGAAGGCGGGTGCAGTTCGTGTCGTTCCATAGGATAGACAGAGACCTTAAAAACTGATCTGAAACCAGAGCTTCGCTCTCAGACCTTTCACTGTCTGTCATGGATTTCGCTGTAGAAAGAGTTCTGGGTCACCCACAGACATAATTTCAACGTTGTATGAAACTAGAAGGTGTTTTCTATCCAATATAATTAATAATATGCATATTGTACGAGCAAGAATTGAGTACTAGGCAGTTTAATTTGGAGACGACAAAATGCTAATTCGGAACAGCACCCCCTGTAGTCGCAAGAAGTTAACAAAGACATCAGGGTAAAGCTCAAACGAGCACTACCATAAATTTTGCAATCGGATTCCCACATTTGGAAAATTCGCAAGGGGTCAGCACAGCCAGAGTGCAATGGCTGAGCCCCACACCGGGTGAACCACCTTCTTGATCACGGTATCTCTTCTGCTTAGTGGAGGAAAAGTGTCTCCAGTGCCAACATTTTCCGCTAACGGTAACCACTTTGTGTTCTGATAATATCATATCACATCGACCTGCGTTAAATGCCGTTTAGGAATGCACTTGCACACAGAGTAGTGAAAAAGTAGTTTATTTTGTTTACTAGATTATATCAGTGAACCACTAGATTCCCATCATGCAACACTGTCGAAAAAATCACCAATTACTTTTTAATATCTTAA
>NW_024061093.1:0-2500 GCF_016432855.1 Salvelinus namaycush | reverse complement strand
TCCCATGCAGCTATCCTACTAGCCACAATAAATACACAAAAGCTCTGGATGTTGAAAACCTATTGCATTGTTCTGTGCTAAGGAGGAACGCATGTATGGACAATTTCATATTGGAAGCGCATGGGGCGCGTATGACACATCATGACCGGGGGGGGGGTTAGAGTGGCTTCTCAACTATCTCCTGATTGAAGTACCAGCGTGGCATAAATACAATGCTGCATTTCGCAACATAATGTTTCGACAAAATGCCAACAATATTTTGCTACAAACAAATGTTTCCACCTTTCGATTGGTCCACAAAGTCTCCTTCACAACTGACTTCAAAGATCTCCATAAGCACAGTCAGTTGACTCAAGTCATCCTTAAGCCTGCCGCCAAGCAACAGTTTATCATTAACAAAGACATCAGGGTAAAGCTCAAACGAGCACTACCATAAATTTTGCAATCGGATTCCCACATTTGGAAAATTCGCAAGGGGTCAGCACAGCCAGAGTGCAATGGCTGAGCCCCACACCGGGTGAACCACCTTCTTGATCACGGTATCTCTTCTGCTTAGTGGAGGAAAGTGTCTCCAGTGCCAACATTTTCCGCTAACGGTAACCACTTTGTGTTCTGATAATATCATATCACATCGACCTGCGTTAAATGCCGTTTAGGAATGCACTTGCACACAGAGTAGTGAAAAAGTAGTTTATTTTGTTTACTAGATTATATCAGTGAACCACTAGATTCCCATCATGCAACACTGTCGAAAAAATCACCAATTACTTTTTAATATCTTAACCCATCTGATATCACAAATGTTTGCGATATGACGAAATACAATCACATTCAGACACACACACACACACACAGACAAATGCATGAAACCAATTGATTTATTATCGATAACATCTCAGATTCTCTTGTGCTTTTGATTTACTCCATAAAAGAAGGGTTGTAATTCCAACATGGAAAACACAGGGCCATCAGACACCAGTCCAGTTCCACTCCTCACCAGCATTATTTCCTTTGATCATTTGAACAGGGCGAGGGAGCACAGAGCACACACAAGCTGCATTCAGTAACAATATTCTTATTTGTCTTATGCATAAAAGGCAGTTGCTCCCTGACAACACAAGGAACTTTGATCGTATTAAAAGGGCAGGGGAGACTAGCCCATAGAAGCTGCATTTAGTCAATTCAGCATCAAATGCTTACTACAAGGCAGTGTTGCTGATGAAATAATGCCACACCCCCTAGTGGACAAAAGGCTTACAGCACCTGGTATTCCCAGGCGGTCTCCCATCCAAGTACTAACCAGGCCCGACCTGCTTAGCTTCCGAGATCAGACGAGATCGGGCATATTCAGGCTGTATGGCCAGTAAGCGAAGTACATCTCTTGGCACACCATATAAAGTCAAAGTGAGTCTGATAAACAGACATTGCATTCTCACCAATTTAGATAAGCAGCTTGAACTTTGGCTCACTCAAAAAGTGGAAGAAATTACATATACTGTAGCCATCACTTTTTTAGCACAGATAGTTGGATGAAATACAAACAAACCTTGCAAACATTTCTAAGCGAGGGCACATATTTCAGCCTTGTGGGAAAAAACGGACAAATACAATGACTTCTGACAAATACATCATCAGCAACAGTTTCCCATGCAGCTATCCTACTAGCCACAATAAATAAATACACAAAAGCTCTGGATGTTGAAAACCTATTGCATTGTTCTGTGCTAAGGAGGAACGCATGTATGGACAATTTCATATTGGAAGCGCATGGGGCGCGTATGACACATCATGACCGGGGGGGGGGTTAGAGTGGCTTCTCAACTATCTCCTGATTGAAGTACCAGCGTGGCATAAATACAATGCTGCATTTCGCAACATAATGTTTCGACAAAATGCCAACAATATTTTGCTACAAACAAATGTTTCCACCTTTCGATTGGCCACAAAGTCTCCTTCACAACTGACTTCAAAGATCCATAAGCACAGTCAGTTGACTCAAGTCATCCTTAAGCCTGCCGCCAAGCAACAGTTTATCATTAACAAAGACATCAGGGTAAAGCTCAAACGAGCATACCTAAAATTTTGCAATCGGATCCCACATTTGGAAAATTCGCAAGGGGTCAGCACAGCCAGAGTGCAATGGCTGAGCCCCACACCGGGTGAACCACCTTCTTGATCACGGTATCTCTTCTGCTTAGTGGAGGAAAAGTGTCTCCAGTGCCAACATTTTCCGCTAACGGTAACCACTTGTGTTCTGATAATATCATATCACATCGACCTGCGTTAAATGACGTTTAGGAATGCACTGCACACAGAGTAGTGAAAAAGTAGTTTATTTTGTTTACTAGATATATCAGTGAACCACTAGATTCCATCATGCAACACTGTCGAAAAAATCACCAATACTTTTTAATATCTTAACCCATGATATCACAAATGTTGCGATATGACGAAATACAATCACATTCAGACACACACACACACAGACAAATGCATGAAA
>NW_024061092.1:0-15631 GCF_016432855.1 Salvelinus namaycush | reverse complement strand
GAAAAACCATGGATTATCCCGCCCTTTAACCCTGAACCTGCGGAACGGGGCATGTTTGTTTACTATTTGGAAAAAACCATCATGAAAGAATATCCAGGCAGTTTCCACATCAGGGATAAGCTCAATCTTGCTCCAGTCAAAATAAAACAAATCATGAAAGAAAGCCTGCTCATTAAAACACTTCAAATTTCTCTTACGAATAAAACGTGGGTTTGTCTTAGGAACCTTAGTATTTCTAACAGCAACAACAGCACAATGGTCACTTAAATCATTACAAAAAACACCAACCGCAGAATATTTATGTGGAACATTTGTTAATATCAAATCAATCAGGGTAGATTTATCTGAGCATTTAAGATTTGGGCGAGTGTGTGAGTTAATCAACTGGGTAAGATTCATAGAATTACAAAACATTTTTAAATCATCAGACACCGGCTTTAACCAACACCGGTTGAGATCACCAATCAAGATCATTTCACTGTAAAGAAGTTTAGACATAAGGTGCGTCAAAGAAGAAAATGCTATTTTCTACATTGTTGAATAATAGTGAAGACATCAAAACTATGAAATAACACAAATGGAATCATGTAGTAACCAAAAAAGTGTGAAACATATCAAAACATATCATATATTTGAGATTCTTCAAATAGCCACCCTTTGCCTTGATGACAGCTTTGCACACTCTTGGCATTCTCTTAACCAACTTCACCTGGAATGCTTTTCCAACAGTCTTGAAGGAGTTCACACATATGCTGAGCACTTGTTGGCTGTTTTTCCTTTACTCTGCGGTCCCACTCATCTCAAAACATCTCAATTTGGTTGAGGTCGGGGGATTGTGGAGGCCAGGTTATCTAATGCAGCACTCCGTCACTCTCCTTCTTGGTAAAATAGCCCTTACACCGCCTGGAGGTGTGTTGGGTCATTGTCCTGTTGAAAAACAATTTAATTCTCCTGAGTGGCGCAGTGGTCTAAGGCAAGCTGTGCAGTTAGAGATCCTGGTTGGAGTCCAGACTCCGTCGCAGCCAGCCGCGACCGGGAGACCCATGGGACGGCACACAATTGGCCCAGCGTCGTCCGG
The DNA here is from genome assembly GCF_016432855.1 of Salvelinus namaycush. Taxonomy (NCBI): domain Eukaryota; kingdom Metazoa; phylum Chordata; class Actinopteri; order Salmoniformes; family Salmonidae; genus Salvelinus; species Salvelinus namaycush. The sequence continues at coordinate 14,553 of NW_024061092.1, read as the reverse complement.
GTTAGGGGAGGGTTTGGCCGGCAGGGATGTTCTTGTCCCATCGAGCTCTAGCGACTCCTGTGGCGAGCTGGGCGCAATGCACACTGACAGGGTTGCCAGGTGTATGGTGTTTCCTCCGACCCATTGGTGCGCCTGGCTTCCGGGTTAAGAAGGCATTGTGCCAAGAAGCAGTGCGGCTTGGCTGGGTTGTGTTTTGGAGGACGCACGGCTCTCGATCTTCGCCTCTCCCGAGTCATACGGGAGTTGCAGCGATGAGACAAGACCGTAACTACCAATTGGATACCACGAAAAAGGTGTAAAAGTAACAAACAATAGTTTTTATTTTTTTATAATAATTTATTAAAACAAATGATAGTCCCCACTAAGCCCAAACCAGATGGGATGACGTATAGCTGCAGAATGCTGTTGTAGCCATGCTGGTTAAGTGTGAATTCTAAATAAATCACAGACAGTGTCAACAGCAAAGCATCCCCACACCATAACACCTCCTCCTCCTCCATACTTTATGGTAGGAAATACACATGCAGAGATAATCTGTTCACCCACACCGCATCTCACAAAGACATGGCAGTTGGAACCAAAAATCTCAAATTTGGGCTCCAGACCAAAGGACAAATTGATTGTGTTTCATGGCCCAAGTAAGTCTCTTCTTATTATTGGTGTCCTTTTAATAGTGGTTTCTTTGCAGCAATTCAACTATAAAGGCCTGATTCACACAGTCACCTCTGAACAGTTGATCTTGAGATGTGTCAGTTACCTGAACTCTGTGAAGCATTTATTTGGGCAGCAATATCTAAGGCTGGTAACTCTAATGAACTTATCCTCTGCAGCAGAGGTAACTCTGGGTCTTCCATTGCTGGGGTGGTCCTCATGAGAGCCAGTTTCATCATAGCGCTCGATTGTTTTTGCAACTACACTTGAAATATTCCATATTGACTGACCTTCATGTCATAAAGTAATGATGGACTGTTGTTTCTCTTTGCTTATTTGAGCTGTTCTTGCCATAATATGGACTTGGTATTTTACCAAATAGGGCTATCTTCTGTATACCCCCCACCTTGTCAAAACACAATTGATTGTGTCAAACGCATTAAAAAGGAAAGAAATTCCACTTTTAAGAAGGCACACCTGTTAATTGAAATGCATTCCAGGTGAATTTCTCATAATCTGGTTGAGAGAATGCCAAGAGTGTGCAAAGCTGTCATCAAGGCAAAGGGTGGCTACTTTGAAGAATCTAAAATATATTTGGATTTGTTTAACACTTTTTTGGTTACTACATGATTCCAAATGCGTTATTTCATCGTTTTGATGTCTTCATTATTTTTCTTCAATGTAGAAAATAGTAAAAATAAAGAAAAACCCTTGAATGAGTAGGTGTTCTAAAACTTTTGACCGGTAGTGTAGAGCCTTCAGTGCTTTTTTCTCGTGGGCTGTGGCCCCCCTTGTCTGAATTTGGTCAATATGTCCTCCAAAAGACTTTATTGCCCACTGTGGCAAAGACTATACTTTCAGGAGTAGGTTGTTCAAATTCATTTGTGGCTTGTTTTTCTTGTCTTTTTCTGTTTTGCAGGATTCGTGATTGTCGACAGGTGGACAGCGACTTCGAAGAGGGTATGTGGAGTTTAAAACTCTTATTTTACTACATTTAACAATGTCATTATAATTTGCGAAATGTTGTGTATTTCTATAATTCAGACTTGGCAAAAATGCTTGTGCTAGAGATGTTGTAGCTAGCTAGCTTGCTAGCTAACATTAACTTTAGTAACTGTTGCTAAGCGATCGACTTTTGCTTCCTAGCTAGCTAGTATTAGCAATCTTGCTACGTTTTATGTCCTAACAATTGTTTATTTTATATTCCAATGTTCCTCATTTTAGAAACAACTGTCCTGGATGAGGTCCAGTTGGATGTGCCATTGGATGATGTGCCAGATGTTCCACAGCTGCCAGTCCTCCTTGATGTCCAGAATGCTGCTATCATCCTTGATGTGCCAGATGTGCAGACTATCCTTGAGGTACAATTTTCTGAAAGTTTGGGGTTTTATGTTTGAAAAATATCCCAGATATTCAAGTTTTGTCTCTTTGACATGAAACAAATCTCTTGTCTGCTTTCTGCTTTAGGAGGCCACTGGCAATTGGCAGTTGATTCCGATTAGGTTCAGCCCCCTGTACTGTGGGCCTGTTGTGATCAGGGTAAGAGACCCCCCACACGCAGTCACATCACGGTTACTATGTTTACAGTTTCCAACATGAATGTATTGTAATGTGCAGAACAATGCCGGTCCGGTGGTTAAAGCTTGGAGAACTTTCCAGTTCATCAGCCCCATCATCACCTACATGCGTGGGGGATCCCAGGTATGTGTCTTTGTAACTTCCTGAATCTACATTGTCAGTGTGTCACAGCGATTGCTGAAGTGGTTTTGTTGATGTTGTCTTGTTGTTTATCTCAACAGCAGGTGGTGGTGAGGATGCACCACATTAGTAGGGTGAGAGGCCTGGAGACTCAACTGGTGTGGGCCATCTCCAAGGAGACAGCCAAGCTTTGTCCAAAGGGCATCCCCTACTGTGCCACCAAAGTGCAGTCCATCACTTGGATCCAGGTAACACGTAAATACTACTGAAATATTATTACATTAGATTTTTCTTCACTTATTCCATTTGGCCTTAACATGTATTCTCTCTCTGTCAGCGTGTGGCTGGCAGGGTGACCCACTATGTGTCTCACCTCCGCCACGAGACGTCTGTGGACGTGACGCTTGGCTGCTACCAGGTAAATAAACGATTTCCTATGTATATAGACTAGACATTACTGGGAATTTTTGCATTAGATTTGGTGTGTTTTCTAATAACGTGTGTGTGGTAAACAGGTGTGTTGTGTGTTTTGAGCAGCAGACTGATGTCTCAGTGGTGTACGCCACTTTCCACATGGGGCTGGACGGGCTTCTCTCCTCTTCAGCGTGGTCGGAGGCTGCCTCCTTCTCTACGCCCACCACTCAGCAGTTCACTGACCCAGAGCCTGAGGGCCACAACTGCTATAAGGTCAGACGTTACACACACATACTATTGACTAGGAGCATTAAGATCCTTCCATTGACCGACTGTTTGTTATGTCATTGCATTGGTCACTGATTTTGAATGCTTGTTTTGTTGTCGTAGGGTTGGGAGGAGGACCTGCTGCCTGAGGAGAGGGAGGTTCCTCTGCTAAAGTGAGTTCCTCTAAATGTCTGTGTAGTCTGGGCTTGTCAGATGCTGAAGGATAGTGGTCATAATGCTGTTATCCCCCATTGACTCTAATGGTTGACATGCTCCATTCCCTCCCTTTCACAGCCTCTACCTTACCACCAAGAGAGTCGAGGACATCGCCCTGAGGCTCGTCTCCCTGCGCCAGGCCTTCACTGTGAGTGGACCCACTTTTCTTTTTCTCTCTGTGACTTCTTGTTCTGTCTCCTAGAGGAAGATGCCTCACCCTAACTCTTCCCTAGACCCTGCTTGGTTCCACCCTGAGCAGGAACCATCTGTTTGTGGCGGGAAAGGTCCTCCTGGGCGCACTGGTTCAGGCCAACCACATGGTAACTCACTAATTCATTCTCTTTCAAGGGAAAGAGAGCGTCCCTGAGGGGAAATGTGTTCTGTTCACTAAGATGCTCTTTTCTTTGTCATAGGACGAGGCCAAGTTCATCCGTACTTATAACGACTTTGTGGACTACCTGAGTGACCCCTCCAAGCGGAATGACATTGAGAGGGAGCTGGCTGAGGCAAAGGTGAGTTCATTAACTCTTTCAAGTCTCACTGAGTTCTTCCACATGCATGTCTTTTATACATCACAGTAGCTGATCTATATGAAATCATTCCTATTTTCTCCAAACGTGTTTTCTTGTCCTAGATCCATCATGTGAACATGATAGATGTCGTCTTTGAGCTGGTGCTGTTTGGGATGATGACAGCTCAGAAGTCCCTGATGGTGGTAAGTAGCATCTCACTGGTACATGTTTTGATATCTATTAGCAGTTTCACTTAAATTCCTCTTCTCTTCTATTCTCTCCTCTTTTCTCCTCCTTTGTTTCCTTTAGCACCCCGGTGGGTTTGTGGAGCGTCTGTACGCTCTCCTGTACTCCTTCCTGCCCACTGCTGCCAACATGGAGCCAGAGGCTGACAGATACCTGCTGCTGCTCAATGTAAGAGTCAAGAGGTTACTTCCTGTTTACTTCCATATTCTTAGTGTACTTCCTTTTTACTTCCTTATTCATGGTTAACAAAGGACACGATTTTTTTACTCCCAACAGCTTTTTCCTGCGTCAGTAGCTATCACTAATTCGACTAGATAAAAATATATATAGCCACTAACCAAGAAACAACTTCATAATATGACAGTCTGATAACATATTTATGGTATAGCATAGTTTTTTTGGGGAAAAATGTGCATTTTTCAGGTATAAATCACAGTTCTACATTGCAGCTGCAATCTGAAATAGTGCTGACCCAGCCAGAACAATTACAGAGACCAACGTCATATAACGAATTACTCATCTTAAAACATTTCAGAAAAATACACAGCGTACAGATATTGAAAGCCCAACATCTGGTGAATCCAAACAATATTTCAGATTTATTAAATGTTTTATAACGAAAACAAAATGTAGCGCTAAATTAGCATAGCTATACAAGGCAGATTCGGCTAGGCGCCCACGGTCAGTTCACATGCACAACAGATATGATATAACATCGTAAATTGGGTCTTACTATGGCTGATCTTTCATCAGAATGTTGATCAAAGTGTCCTTTGTCAAGATGAGTCGTTGGTTCCGTTCAGAAATCTTCCTTTCCCACTCCATTTAGCACAGGTACCGGTCGAGTGGCACAGATCTCTCAAATGTAAATAAATTGTGACAACGGAACACCGCAAAACTCCCAAAAAAATTCAAATAATCTGATTAAACTATATTGAAAAAACATACATTACGATGATATGGTCACATGTATCAAACAAAATTCGACACGGAGATAGTTTTCATCCATAACGCCAGCAAAACAGTACACAATCGCAGCTCCAACTCGTGCGAATCAGCAAACCGGAAGTTGTCGGTCACGCCAAAGAAATAGGTCTTATTTCACGTCAGTACCAGATAAACAAAGAATTTCTCCTCTGACGTCTTCTTGACACCCAGAGGAAGGCGAATGAGGTGTGTTTCGGGTCATAGGGGGCACGACCATATATAGGCAGAGCTTTGAAGCCAGCATAACACATCTTGATTTCAGGTTCCAATGTAATTTTAGGGGGAGTATTTCTAATTGTCTCTCTCCTCTTGATAAGCTAGTAACTCAGAGCCATTTTCTATGTGTTGTGTGGTGTTCTCTTCAGGGTGGGCTGATGGCTCTGCTAGATGACATGTTTGGCCAGCAGCTGGCCTGGTACTTTAACCCAGAGTCTCTGGTCACGGAGCTCTCCAGCCTCCTGGAGTACCACTTGGAGAACCTCATGGCCAGCATGTAGTTCTACTGCAGGGACCATACTCCTTTCTCCTTCTCTCTCTCTTTTGAAGGAATTAAGGACTTGAAGTGCTTTGTTGATCCCTGATTAGTTAACACCCATTAATTCAATGTATTCCCTTGTTTTCTCTCCCCACAGGATTCTTGTGACACTTTGCCACCCAAGAGGGATCCAGACACCAATGCACTACATTACTTTGCACTGAATTTGACATTTTTAAATAAAATAAGTTGTAGTTCAAAAACATTTTTGTTTCCGTCTTTTCATCTATTTGATTTTATGACCATTTCCTCTTCCTAGAGGTATAATGCTAATATTAGATTATTACATGAACAATGATGCTTTATTATCTGCATATGGAAATAAAAAAACAATGTTTAGTTGATTTACAGATACTACAGGCCCACACTTTATATGGTTTTGTACTGTGGTTTGTGATACTGTACTATTTAAAAACATATAGGACTACATACACTTGAGTGCACAAAACAGTAGGAACGTCTACCTAACATTGAGTTGCACACCCTTTTTCCCTCAGAACAGCCTCAATTCGTCGGGGCATGGACTCTACAAGCTGCACTAAGCGTTCCACAAGGATGCTGGCCCATGTTGTGTCAAGTTGGCTGGACGTCCTTTGCGTGGTGGACCATTCTTGATACACATGGGAAACTGTTGATTATGAAAAAAACAGCAGTGTTGCAGTTCTTGACACACTTAACCCGGTGCGCCTGGCACCTACTACCATACCCCGTTCAAAGGCACTTAAATCTTTTGTCTTGTCGAATCACCCTCTGAATGACACACACAATCCATGTCTCAATTCTCTCAAGGTTTTAAAATCTTTCTTTAACTCCCCTTCATCTACACTGATTGAAGTGGATTCAACAAGTGACATCAATAAGGGGTCATAGCTTTCACTTGGTCAGTCTGTCATGGAAAGAGCATGTGTCCTCAATGTTTTGTATTATCAGTGTGTGTAATAACCTGGTACAGTATAACGTTTACCACTAGAGGGGGTAATTGCTTCAGTCTTGAATGTTACTTCTCCCTATCCCTACTCTACATTAACAGTCTGCCATTGTAGACTCCGGTAACTTGGGTATCTTAGTTTTTCATATTTGCCATTAATGTCTGAACCATTTACCATCTTTCCAACTGAAACCAGTAATGTTAGCGTTCATGTGAGAGAGGGTGTAGTAGTGCATACTGACCACTAGTTGGATCAGTGTGGGTGGTGGAGTTCATGCAGGAACACAGAGGGTAGAGGCATTCTCCATCACAGTAGAAGGCAGACTAACACGTAGGAGCCAATACCCAGTCCTAATGGAGAGAAATACCATAGAAATCGAATGACAAGATTAGATGAATGACTAGAATAGACTCTTTCAATGAGAAATACATGATAAACAATCCAAAGAACATACTCTACAATGCACATCCTACACAAATGCCTTGCTTCTCTAAAAATACTGTGTGTTACAGCAAATAAGATGGTAAAATGTTAGCTCGTGATTATCTATTCAGTACAATGAGTAGTTAAGAGAGATAGAATCTCACCACCCAGCCTTGTTCACTGAATCTCACATATAATTCATGTCTCTTACAAGCCTGACGCCCACACATGGCTGTGATCTGAAAGGGACGAAAAAATATGTTATGAACAAGGAAAGACTAATGTACACTTTGGATGCATTGGATGAAATGTAAACTCAACTTAAGTAGTTTTGTAATTGGGATGAACTATCCCTTTAAATTGTGTATAAAACAAGTTTAACTACAAGACGAAAAACCAGTGTTGTCCCCCTGACCTTGTATGTATACTGGGCAAGGGCAGGTCGTATTTGGGCTTCTTCTTATGGGGGTTGGGTTTCAGGGCGCCTGGGGGGCGACAAGGGGCCTGGCTGACCCTGAAGAAGTTGGTTAGATGAGTACTTGAAGGCTTATATCTATGTTTTGGAATGTTGGATGTTGATTTTGGGAGGCTTCCATCATGGAAAAGGGACCAGACCACTTTTTTTGTTAGTTAACCTAAACGAATCACGACCCTCTATAGAATAACAACAGTTGACTGCTATTTAAGTAATAGTTTGACTGTCAAATCCATGTATTGGTGTGTGGCCATTGACTTTTATGGAGAGACCGGCTCAAATTTTCTGTGCCATTTCCTGGGCATTTCATTACCTCCGCGTTCTAAGTTCTGCACGTTCTAAGTTCTGCGCATCCCAGCGCTTGGAAAAATCAATGGTACAAAACCTAAGATATTGATCTTGTAAGAGGTGCGTAACGGGCTGCAGGGAAGTCAGGCACAGGAGAGCAGAACTGGGTAATAACCGAAGCAGTTTAATGAGGAAAAAACCAACGGCTCCCAGAACAACAAAATATGGGTTGAAATAATCCATTGCAAACCAGTCTGAAGTGCACATACACTTTACAACAAACAATTCCACACACAGACATGGGGGGAACAGAGGGTTATTTACACGTCAAGTAATGAGGGAATGTAAACCAGGTGTGTGGGAAAACAAGACAAAACAAATGGAAAATGATAGGTGGATTGGCGATTGCTAGAAGACCAGTGACGTTGAACGCCGCCCGAACAAGGAGAGGAACCGACTTCGGCGGAAGTCGTGACAGTACCCCCCTCCCTTGACGCGGGGCTCCAGCAGCGCGCCGACACCGGCCTCGGGGACGTCCAGGAAGGCGAGGTGCAGGGCGTTCCGGACGGAGAGGGTGGAACTCCTGCATGATTGAATTGTCCAACACATCCTCCACCAGAACCCAGCATCTCTCCTCGGGACCGTACCCCTCCCATTCCACGAGTTACTGAAGGCCCCTCGCCCGATGCCTCGAATCCAGTATGGAGCGAACGGCATACGCCGGGTCCCCCTCGATGTCCAGAGGGGGCAGAGGAACCACCCGCACCTCAGACCCCTGGAGCGGACCAGCCACCACCGGCCTGAGGAGACACACATGGATTGAGGGGTTAATACGGTAATCGAGTGGGAGCTGTAACCTGTAACACACCTCGTTCAGTCTCCCCAGGACTTTAAACGGCCCCACAAACCGCGGACCCAGCTTCCGGCAGGGCAGGCGGAGGGGCAGGTTTCGGGGCGAGAGCCAGACCTGGCACCGGGACCTCACTGCGGTGACGGTCTGCGCTGGGTTTCTGGCGCAGCACGGCGCGCTGAAGGTGAACATGGGAGGCGTCCCATGTAACCTCCGCGCGCCGGAACCAGTCGTCCACCGCAGGAGCCTCGGTCTGACTCTGATGCCAAGGAGCCAGAACTGGCTGATACCCCAGTACGCACTGGAAGGGGGAGAGGTTAGTGGAGGAGTGGCGAAGCGAGTTCTGGGCCATCTCTGCCCAGGGCACGAACGCCGCCCACTCCCCCGGCCGGTCCTGGCAACAAGACCGCAGAAACCTACCCACATCCTGGTTAACTCTCTCCACCTGCCCGTTACTCTCGGGGTGAAAACCTGAGGTAAGGCCGATCGAGACCCCCAGACGCTCCATGAACGCTCTCCAGACCCTCGACGTGAACTGGGGACCTCGGTCAGACACTGTATCCTCAGCCACCCCGTAGTGCCGGAAGACATGAGTGAACAAGGCCTCGGCAGTCTGTAGGGCCGTAGGGAGAATGGGCAGAGGAAGGAGACGGCAGGACTTGGGGAAACGGTCCACACCGACCAGGATCGTGGTGTTACCCTGTGAGGGGGGAGATCTGTGAGAAAATCTATCGACAGGTGAGACCATGGCCGTTGTGGAACGGGTAAGGGGTGTAACTTACCTCTGGGCAGGTGCCTAGGAGCCTTACACTGGGCGCACACCGAGCAGAAGGAAACATAAACCCTCACGTCCTTAGCCAAGGTGGGCCACCAGTACTTCCCAATCAAACAGCGCACTGTCTGACCGATACCTGGATGACCAGAAGAGGGTGACATGTGAGCCCAATAGGTCAGCCGGTCACGGACAGCAGACGGAACGTACAGACGCCCAGCGGGACACTGGAGAGGAGCGGGCCCTGCCCATAACGCCTGCTCAATGTCCGCGTCCAGCTCCCATACTACCAGCGCCACCAGGCAGGAGGCCGGGAGTATGGGGGTGGGTTCCATGGGCCGCTCCTCTGTGTCATACAGCCAGGACAGTGCGTCTGCCTTGACATTCTGGGAACCTGGTCTGTACAAAAGGGTGAAAACAAAACGGGTGAAAAACATGGCCCACCTTGCCTGGCGATGATTCAGTCTCCTCGCTTCCCGGATGTACTCCAGATTGCAGTGGTCAGTCCAGATGAGAAAAGGGTGTTTTGCCCCCTCAAGCCAATGTCTCCACACCTTCAAAGCCTTGATGACAGCCAACAGCTCCCGGTCCCCCACGTCATAGTTTCGCTCCGCCGGGCTGAGCTTCCTCGAGAAGAAGGCACAGGGGTGGAGCTTCGGTGGTGTACCCGAGCGCTGAGAGAGCACGGCTCCTATCCCAGCCTTGGTCCACCTCCACTGTGAACGCCAAAGAGAGATCCGGATGGGCCAGCACGGGATCCGAGGTAAACAGAGCCCTTAGGTGACCAAAAGCCCTGTCCGCCTCAGCCGACCACTGCAGACGTACCGGGCCCCCATTCAGCAGTGAGGTAATGGGAGCCGCTACCTGACCAAAACCCCGGATAAACCTCCGGTAGTAATTGTCAAACCCTAGAAACCGCTGCACCTCCTTTACCGTGGTGGGAGTCGGCCAATTACGCACGGCTGAAATGTGGTCACTCTCCATCTCCACCCCTGAGGTGGAAATGCGGTACCCTAGGAAGGAGACAGACTGCTGGAAGAACAGGCATTTCTCAGCCTTGACGTACAGGTCATGCTCCAACAGTCGACCAAGCAGCCTGCACACCAGGGACACATGCTCCGCGCGTGCAGATGAGTATATCAGAATGTCATCGATTTACACCACTACACCTGCCCGTGCAGGTCCCTGAAAATCTTGTCTACAAAGGCTTGGAAGACTGATGGAGCATTCATCAACCCGTACGGCAAGACGAGGTACTCATAATGCCCTGAGGTAGTACTGAACGCCGTCTTCCACTCGTCTCCCTCCCGGAAACGCACCAGGTTGTAAGCGCTCCTGAGATCTAGTTTGGTGAAGAAGCGCACCCCGTGCATTGACTCAATCGCTGTGGCTATGAGGGTAACTGTACTTCACAGTGATCTGGTTTAGGGCTCGATAGGCAATACACGGGCGCAGACCTCCCTCCTTCACAAAAAAGAAACTTGAGGAGGCGGGTGAAGTGGAGGACCGAATGTACCCCTGATGCAGATATTCGGAGACAAATGTTTCCATAGCCGCCGCCTGTGACAGGGGATACACGTGACTCCTGGGAAGTGCAGCGTCTACCAGGAGATGTATCGCACAATCCCTGCAACGATGGGGTGGTAATTGAGTTGCCTTCTTTTTGGAGAAGGCGAGAGCCAAATCGGAATATTCGGGGAGAATGCGCACGGTGGAGATCTGGTCTGGAGTTTCCACCGTAGTAGCACCAACGGAAACCCCTAGACACCTCCCCGAGCACTCTCGCGACCATCCCGTGAGAGCCCTTCGTTGCCATGAAACAGTGGGGTCATGACAGGCTAACCAGGGTAGGTCTAGCACCACGGGAAACGCAGGAGAGTCAATGAGGAAGAGACTGAGCGGAAACAGTGGCCTCCCTAATCAACTAATCAAAATTCCCAGCCGCGCCTGAATCGATGAGCGCTTTATGCTGGGAATGCGGGGAAAACTCAGGAAAAGTAACATACAAAAACATGTGTGCAACAGACGGCTCTGGATAAGAATGGTGCCGGCTAACCTGGGGTGACGCCAGAGTGCCCTGCCTGCTGCCTCGACCCCCAGAGGACCCAACCCGGCACCGACCAGCAGTGTGACCTCTGCGGCCACAGATGGTGCACATGAAGGAACCACCTCCGGTCTCCCTGAGCGCAGCACCTCCCAGCTCCATGGGCATCGGAGCGCTGGTGCTGGGAGATGGAACCGACAGACTCCGCTCTGGACATCTGTGGGTAGTCAGCAGGTTATCCAGCCAACTAAAAATGGCATATCAGTTTGGATACTGTAATATTCATATGTGTAAACATACTGAATTATAATTGGATGCATTTTACCGCCATATCATACTGTGCTATGATTGGTTAAGACCACCCAAATGGTTAGGTCATGGTCAGTTTGATGCTGGTTGGCAATACGTGAACATTCCAGTTATAGCTAGCTAATAAAGAGCTAAAAATTGAAATTTTTATTAAGAGAGTTGCAGGGGAAGAGTACAATACAGTACAGTTCAACTAATAGGCAAGAACATAGTCGAGTGCAACAGAGTTATATTAATATTCTTCTTCTATCCATTTCTGGTCCACAAACTTTGAGCTTTAAGTCCGAAAAGAAAAAATACAGTGTGTTCACTAAACAGCGCATTGTCGCACCCAAAGCAGTTTCACCGTGATGATAAAGACACATAACTATTCACTGAAAATAAAAGAAAGAAAACAAATAATTTGCAAAATAGGCTATTTGCCATTTTATTTTGTTAATATATAGGCTATTTAATATTAACGAAATAAAATGCGAAACATACATACACATTTAATAAAAAATAAAATGCATTGTATGCCTACTCACCAAAGACTGATTATTTGAACACAAAATCCTTCCTCCTTTCTTTCCTCAAGAAGACTTCAATGGCTCTGTTGTACAGTCATTCTTCCTTTTTAGTTCCACCAATAAGTCCTTTTCTATCGACATGGAGGCTAATGCTGAAAGCCGAGTCTGTCCAGTAGCATTTCTGGAATACGTTTTGATTCGCTTTAAGGCCGAGAATGACCGCTCGACAGAAGCCGTGGACACAGGGATAGTCACTGTCACACATGCCAATGTGTAAAGTTGCCCCATGTCCTCATTCAGATTTTTCTGCTTAAGGAAATCAAGGAGATCAGAGGGACTTTTCCCTTCAAAATCAGTCATAGCATACATTACAGTCAGTTCTGTTTTTAGCTTGGATAGGTCGAACAGTGTTCCGTGACACAGAGGGGCTGTTTGCGGGATTTTTTTCCGGTAGGTCTGAAAGTGCTGGGGGTCCAGGAGGGAGAGAAACATAAATTTTTCGTGGTCTTGAAACCTGTTTCGTATCTGGCAAAGAATGTTGTCCAGAATATTGCTGTGGAGTTGTTGGTAGTATGTGCGAGGGTCTCCTTGTGCTGGGCCTCTGCGTGCGCTGGGTGAACTTGAGATGCGCGCTGTGTCATCGTAGATTTGACTGAACCTGCGCCTCTCTCGCTCAATTGTGTCACTAAACTCGTTCACCCTTGTCAGGCAGAATTGTACATCCAAAGTTTGTTTCTGTAGAATTCCAAAAAGCACATCCGAATAATTAAAAATCCCATTGAATGTTTGAAGCGAAAAACAAAACTCAAAATCATCCAAACGCGCATTAAATCCATCAGCCATAAGCACAGTATCCCCGTCATGGTCATCATGATGTTCCAGTAAGTGGTTAAACAGCTCCTTTAGGGCAACTCTCTTTTCAAAGACTGCATTGACCAATCTAGATGTATATTGCCACCCCGTCATCCAGCAGTTGCGTGCGCTTAGGGGATCGTGAGAAAAATGCTGAAAGGCCATTGAGGTTGGCAAAGAAGACCTTGCATTCTTTAAGTTTTTAGGCTCCTTGAGTCAGTACTAACTTTAGTCGATGTTCATAGCAGTGAATGAATAAGGCCATCGGTGCCCTCTCCTTAACTTTAGCCTGCACCCCATTGAGTCCAGATGCCATGACTGCTGCGCCATCAAAACACTGTGCCACAACTTTATCCAGACTACATTCATTTTCCTCCAAGAAACGGAAAATAAGAGCGGCAATGTCATCAGCTTGCTTGCCGCTTGTCACATCTTCAAATCGGATAAATCGCTCCTTGACTCCTGTGTCCGTCACATAACGCAGGACGAGTGAGAGCTGTGCTGCATTTCCCACATCTGTTGTCTCGTCCACCATAACAGCAACAAAGGGAGCTTTTTTAATCTCCATTTTGATCTCTTCTCCCATCACTTCAGCAATAGCATAAATTAGGTAATTTTGTATTTTGCCTGACGTCCCAATGAACACTTTGTTAGTGGACAGGTGGTATTGTAAATCTGAGTTGCTTTCAGAAAGAAAAGAAAGAAGCTCCACGTAGTTCCCTTTGTTTGTGGAGTCAGCACTTTCATCGTGTCCCCTAAATGAAAGTTCCTGTTTACCCAAAAACATGACACAATCAATGAGTCTTTTCAATATTTCCCTATTTTTCTTCACCTTTTCATTGTGCAGCTCCGTTGCCCTGCGCGCTTGTTCGTTGAGCTGTAGATCCACTCGGGTGTCCCCAAAAGTTTTCAAAAGCACCATTGCTTGTAAGGGAGCCTGTGAGCCATTGATAGCGCTCGTAGTTGGAACTTTGAAAGTGGCGAACGAACCCCTTTTGTTGGAACTTTGAAATTTTGAAATTTTGAAAAAATATATATATATATTTTCCCACAAATATGTATTAAATTATTCCCCAGAGTAAGAGTTATACCGCCTGTGACAGGCTTTGTAGCGTCGGCGTCGGGCGACCTCTCCTTACAATGTCTAACTTTTCTCTTAATTCGTTTATCAAATTCAGTTTCCTAGTTCTGAGGTTCTGCATAGACCTGCCCATAGGACCTGCCTCTCAATATTGGTAATCCAATCAAAAGACGTGCACGCACTACGCCTGCTAGCTGGCTCCTGTGTAACACTGGAGCCAGCCAGCAGGCGTACAATAGCCAACTCTAAAGCTGATTGGTTGACACTAAATTTTCATTTCCATTCACTTTAAGCTACAAGCGCCCGCACTGTTGATTCTGAAGGCCTAAGGGCAGATTTTAGACCCCTGGCAACACATGATGGCTGAATATGATTGGATAAAAGATCTAACATAAGACCAGCCCTCCAAATCTCAACCTGGGGCTGGAAGCAGTGCAACCATGAGGAAAGCTATGAAACGAAGAGTATAACTCTTACTCTGGGGAATAATTTAAT
>NW_024061091.1:0-15761 GCF_016432855.1 Salvelinus namaycush | reverse complement strand
AACTGAAGGAAACTAACAGTTATAAATGTAGTTACAAACTGAAGGAAACTAACAGTTATAAATGTAGTTACAAACTGAAGGAAACTAATACTACAGTTATAAATGTAGGATACAAACTGAAGGAAACTAACAGTTATAAATGTAGTTACAAACTGAAGGAAACTAACAGTTATAAATGTAGGTTACAAACTGAAGGAAACTAACAGTTATAAATGTAGGTTACAAACTGAAGGAAACTAACAGTTATAAATGTAGGATACAAACTGAAGGAAAGTAACACTACAGTTATAAATGTATTTGAGTATTACTGACGGTGGCTCCCGATAGTGGCTAGTATTGAACTAGATACAAATTGTAAAATAAAAATGGAGAAAAGACCGGGTATTTTAAACCACATACATCAACTAGGCAGGCTCAGTCCTACGGAAGCCTGCAGCTTTCATCCACACCAATTATGAGGGTACACAATAGAAATTCTGTCATGTTGATGTCCTTTTTAGTTTGCATCCATATGGCTGGTTTCACATGTGTCTCCACTGTCGTGTCTTTGGCTATGACGGATTAAGTTATTTGACATGTTATTCTATAAAATCCTTTCTCTGTAATTCATTTTCCCTGATTAAGCTAATCATGTAAATGTAATTGACTAGAAAGTCGGGGCACCACGAAAGAGTGTTTAAAGAGCTGTTATCTTCCGAATAAACTCTTAAAGACCTAGTAATATTTTACATCAATAGCAGTTAATATTAATCGTCATCTTATTTCAGTCTCATCTGAAAGTTGTAAATTCTTGGTTATCTTCATGAACCCTGGCTAACAAGTTGAATCAGTAATACAACATTTGGTTTAATTATTCATTTACTAAATACCTGAATAATCACACAGAATTACATCTACACAGAATGGATCACACATTGATTACAAATTATGTCATAAAGGAAAACGTCCCTAGCGGACGGAACAGATATGAGAGCTGGTTACACAAAGAACGGGGGTTGGGTTTGAGTGAAAGAGCGGGAAGACTTGAGGAACAAAGGGAGAAGCTATGTCTCTATCAGACCGTAGGCAGCTACTCTATCGTAAATACAGTATCTTATGCATTCTAAATTACTGCCCATTTGGAAAAGGAAAATGCAATAAATATTTACTCTGAGCTGCGCTTCAATAGGTTGGTGGTAGATGGAAGGCCGTGTTGCCCAACAGAGTCCTTGGTCCTTTGAAGAGTGTCTCTGGTGGTGAACGGCATACGTTGTAGTGTCGTTGTTGTGTGGTAGATGGGATACTCTGTCCGTCCTTTCCTAGCCCACGTTTACAGCTGCTGTTGCTTACTCAACGGCTAGGATGTCTCACTTCTTTAGTGAGTAAGAGTTCAAAGTTTATACCATTCACAACCAAAGCTCACGCTGAGGTTGGCTTAGTTCTGTAGTTGACATGTTAGTCCTTTTCAACGTATGGATCGTCGTCCTATCGTCCTCGGAACAGATAGTTACATTTTCGTCAAGGGCTGATATAGTGGAGGGAGAGAAGGGTGTGTTTCCTAGTGTATAACCCATGTCTCTTCACAGGGGCGGGCCACTGATTGAGCAGAGCTCTAACTTTATGAAAACCCAAATCTCTCATTTGGAAGCTAAAATTACATTTAATCTTTTCACAAATAGTGTCGTATTTAAACATTTAAATTGCACAACAATTCCATGTGAATCTGATAACTAGAATGTGTAGACTTTCCCAGATACAGTTTATGTCGTCCTGTCATCAGTCATAATGTCTCAGATGACAACCGAACTGACATCATATTCATTAAGTACCAACGCATATTTTCACCTGGTTCTATTACCGAAATATGGTTCCTTTCCCCCCACTTGTTTGATGTTCCCAGACTCTCTATGATTAACAAAGGCTATTCAAAAATCCTTCATTAGAGTCCGAGAGAGAGGGTAGGGAGAAAGGTATTTATGGGGGGGTCATAAACCTTACCCACAGGCCAACGTCATGACACAAGGGATAAAAAAATAAAATAAATCTAAAACATTTGCTACATGTATTTACAATCCCCTTCCCCAAACAGATTACTCATTTACCTAGCTCTTATCAATAGCTCTTATCTGTGTAGAAATGGCAGTGCATGGAGAATGCGGTTATTTCTATCCGGAAAAATTAAAGTAGAGGCTTTTCCCACTTGGAAACGGCAGGTTCGCTCGACATTATTCATGGTTTGGCGCATAAAAGGCGGTAGAATTATGAGGGATTGAAGTCAAGGTCAGAAAAAGGCGTATCTGCGGACACACCACCTTCATCTCTTTGATCTCTACCACAAACAAATAGCTGGTGAATAGCTGGTGAATAGCTAGTGAATAGCATGCTATTCTCATGATTAAGTTCAAGCTCAGAATACGTATAGAGAGAAAAGTACATAAAATGGAAATTACGTTCCATTTAACTCAGGTTGGAATCGGGGCCCAAGTGAGTTCCTAGGCGAATGTTATTTAATCAAATTAAACTCTATGACAATATACATTAAGTATATTATAAGGCCTTACTTTGATGGCCTAGTTTGAAACTAACTCAGTCAGGAAACACCTGGTTTACAGGACAAATCAGCCCTGCAAAGTCACATTATCCTGGCTTGCAAAGTGATGTGTAATTTCTACTGGATTCCTATAGGAATCCATTCTGAATGACTGTCAGGATAATGGAAATTGATAAAGGAGACTACCTAAACCATTTAAACTGGAACACCCAGTAACGGTAACTAAATTATTTGATTGGTTTAGAAACATTTATGTTATTTATCTTTATATAGCTTAAGAATAATTAATCAATCAATGTACATGCAAAAATACAGATATTGAAAACAATACAGAAAAATCTATCTCTAGTAGAGAATTCTGGGAAATACACTCTTAGAAAAAAGGTGCTATCGCGAACCTAAAAGTGTTTGGCTTTGGCTGTCCCCATAGGAGAACACGTTTTGGTTCCAGGTAGAACCCTTTTGGTTCCAAGTAAAACCGTTTTGGTTCCAAGTAAAACCGTTTTGGGTTCCATGTACCTGGAAACCAAAAGGGTTTTACTTGGAACCAAAAAGGGTTATCCCATGGGGAGAGTGTGGGACATGGAGGCAGATTATATGGCTCGTTACCAGAGCCATAGGCCTCCAGTGGAGAAACTAACCTAGCCGCTACCAGAGCCATAGGCCTCCAGTGGAGAAGCTAACCTAGCCGCTACCAGAGCCATAGGTCTCCAGTGGAGAAGCTAACCTAGCCGTTACCAGAGCCATAGGCCTCCAGTGGAGAAGCTAACCTAGCCGTTACCAGAGCCATAGGCCTCCAGTGGAGAAGCTAACCTAGCCGCTACCAGAGCAATGGGCCTCCAGTGGAGAAGCTAACCTAGCCGCTACCAGAGCCATAGGCCTCCAGTGGAGAAGCTAGCATAGCCGCTACCAGAGCCATAGGCCTCCAGTGGAGAAACTAACCTAGCCGCTACCAGAGCCATAGGCCTCCAGTGGAGAAGCTAACCTAGCCGCTACCAGAGCCATAGGTCTCCAGTGGAGAAGCTAACCTAGCCGTTACCAGAGCCATAGGCCTCCAGTGGAGAAGCTAACCTAGCCGTTACCAGAGCCATAGGCCTCCAGTGGAGAAGCTAACCTAGCCGCTACCAGAGCAATGGGCCTCCAGTGGAGAAGCTAACCTAGCCGCTACCAGAGCCATAGGCCTCCAGTGGAGAAGCTAACCTAGCCGCTACCAGAGCAATGGGCCTCCAGTGGAGAAGCTAACCTAGCCGCTACCAGAGCCATAGGCCTCCAGTGGAGAAGCTAGCATAGCCGTTACCAGAGCCATAGGCCTCCAGTGGAGAAACTAACCTAGCCGCTACCAGAGCCATAGGCCTCCAGTGGAGAAGCTAACCTAGCCGCTACCAGAGCCATAGGCCTCCAGTGGAGAAGCTAACCTAGCCGCTACCAGAGCAATGGGCCTCCAGTGGAGAAGCTAACCTAGCCGCTACCAGAGCCATAGGCCTCCAGTGGAGAAGCTAACCTAGCCGCTACCAGAGCAATGGGCCTCCAGTGGAGAAGCTAACCTAGCCGCTACCAGAGCCATAGGCCTCCAGTGGAGAAGCTAGCATAGCCGCTACCAGAGCCATAGGCCTCCAGTGGAGAAGTTAACCTAGCCGTTACCAGAGCCATAGGCCTCCAGTGGAGAAGCTAGCCTAGCCGCTACCAGAGCCATAGGCCTCCAGTGGAGAAGCTAACCTAGCCGTTACCAGAGCCATAGGCCTCCAGTGGAGAAGCTAGCCTAGCCGCTACCAGAGCCATAGGCCTCCAGTGGAGAAGCTAGCCTAGCCGCTACCAGAGCCATAGGCCTCCAGTGGAGAAGCTAAACTCTAACCAGTAACCGCTAATCTCCTGGTCCGTGCAGGCAGGATGAGGTATTAGCTCCAGGATTAAGATCAGAGGGGTTTAGCAGCAAACAACCTGCTTTTCATTGTGTGAACACATCGCTCCAGGGAACGACCAGCAAGTAAAAAAAAACAACGTATTTTCATTGTGCAATCTCATCGTTCCAGGGAAGGACCACGAAGCAAACAACCTGGTTTTCATTGTGCGAACACATCGCTCCAGGGAAGGAGACCACAAAGGAAGGACCACCATCATCACCAACAACATGAGATCTTTCCAGAGCGGTATTCTACTCCTCGTCTCCCTACTCTTTCTCATTAACTACAGTAAGGACTATCTTGGTTCTCTCGTTCTGGCTTTAATACTGGGCATTTTGGGATAATGTATTCAATCTTGATCTCTATACCTCTCTTGTCTCCACTTTCCCCTCTTTTTTTGCTTTTTTATCTTCTACCCATCCCGCTTTTCTTTTTCATTCTTAATCCATCCTCTTTTATTCATGCCATTTCACTCTTCCTCTTTCTCAACCTTATTGTTCCCGTGCTTCCTCTTCCTCCTTTCTCAAACTTATTGTTCCCTTGCTTCCTCTTCCTCCTTTCTCAACCTTATTGTTCCCTTGCTTCCTCTTCCTCCTTTCTCAACCTTATTGTTCCCTTGCTTCCTCTTCCTCCTTTCTCAAACTTATTGTTCCCTTGCTTCCTCTTCCTCCTTTCTCAACCTTATTGTTCCCTTGCTTCCTCTTCCTCCTTTCTCAAACTTATTGTTCCCTTGCTTCCTCTTCCTCCTTTCTCAACCTTATTGTTCCCTTGCTTCCTCTTCCTCCTTTCTCAACCTTATTGTTCCCTTGCTTCCTCTTCCTCCTTTCTCAACCTTTTTGTTCCCTTGCTTCCTCTTCCTCCTTTCTCAACCTTATTGTTCCCTTGCTTCCTCTTCCTCCTTTCTCAACCTTATTGTTCCCTTGCTTCCTCTTCCTCCTTTCTCAACCTTATTGTTCCCTTGCTTCCTCTTCCTCCTTTCTCAAACTTATTGTTCCCTTGCTTCCTCTTCCTCCTTTCTCAACCTTATTGTTCCCTTGCTTCCTCTTCCTCCTTTCTCAAACTTATTGTTCCCTTGCTTCCTCTTCCTCCTTTCTCAACCTTATTGTTCCCTTGCTTCCTCTTCCTCCTTTCTCAACCTTATTGTTCCCTTGCTTCCTCTTCCTCCTTTCTCAACCTTATTGTTCCCTTGCTTCCTCTTCCTCCTTTCTCAACCTTATTGTTCCCTTGCTTCCTCTTCCTCCTTTCTCAACCTTATTGTTCCCGTGCTTCCTCTTCCTCCTTTCTCAACCTTATTGTTCCCTTGCTTCCTCTTCCTCCTTTCTCAACCTTATTGTTCCCGTGCTTCCTCTTCCTCCTTTCTCAACCTTATTGTTCCCTTGCTTCCTCTTCCTCTTCCTCCTTTCTCAACCTTATTGTTCCCTTGCCTCCTCTTCCTCTTTTCTCAACCTTATTGTTCCCTTGCCTCCTCTTCTGTCTTCTGTTTCTTCTCCCTTCTTCTTCTTCTTCCAGACTGTATCTCCTCCTCTCGCTCCTGGCCATCTCTCTCTCTCTTGCATAACCTCTTCCAACTTCCAGAAACTCTTTGCTTCTGACTTGTTCTCTTGTCTTTTACTCCTTTCCAGCTTTGATCTATTGTTGTCCTTTACAATCAAACCCTTTTAATTCATCGTCATACTCTTCTAGCACCTCGTTAATGGACTAATTGGGATTGAGGTAATGGATTAATTGGGATTTGAATGTGTATGTGTAGGTTTTAGCTTCTTTAAGCCTCGGAAAGCATGCAGTTTACCATGACCATGACAAACACTGTACCATTGTTTTAGGTTTAATCTTTGTTCTGTGCAATGGCAGTTAAGTATACGAGGTAAGACACATAGACTGAGTGTACAAAACATTAGGAACACCTGCTCTTTCCATGACATAGACTGACCAGGTGAATCCAGGTGAAAGCTATGATCCCTTAATGATGTCACTTGTTAAATCCACTTCAATCAGTATAGATGAAGTGGAGGAGACGGGTTAAAGATGGATGTTTAAGCCTTGAGACAATTGAGACATGGATTGTGTATGTTTGTCATTCAGAGGGTGAATGGGTAAGGCAAAATGTTTAAATGCCTTTGAACGGGGTATGGTAGTATGTTTGAGTGTGTCAAGAACTGCAGTTTCAAGAATCGTCCACCACCCAAAGGACATCCAGCCATCTTGACACAACTGTGGGAAGCATTGGAGTCCACATGGGCCAACATCCCTGTGGAACGCTTTCAACACCTTGTATAGTCCATGCCCTGATGAATTGAGGCTGTTCTGAGGGGAAAAAGGGGAGGATGGGTGCAAACTCAATATTAGGAAGGTGTTCCTAATATTCTGTCACTCAGCCTAGACCAACAACCGAAAAACCCGAGTCATTGACCTTAATTACCCTGGACGGTAACAGCTCTGCCTGTCACGTGATGACGCTGGAGAGACGAAGCAGTTACGGGGAGTAAAACGTTTAATAAATAACGGACATGGAACGAGACAGGAACAGCGGCAGCAAACTAATAACGAAGACAAAAACAATGGATTGCAGCGGCGGCGGGGAACAGAGTTGGGGAACGGACAAATATAGGGGAGGAAATTAACAGGTGATAAGTGAGTCCAGGTGAGTCCGATAACGCTGATGCGCGTGGCGAGGGAAGGCAGGTGTGTGTGACGAGGGAAGGCAGGTGTGTGTGACGAGGGAAGGCAGGTGTGTGTGACGAGGGAAGGCAGGTGTGTGTGACGAGGGAAGGCAGGTGTGTGTGACGAGGAAAGGCAGGTGTGTGTGACGAGGGAAGGCAGGTGTGCGTGATGCAGGGAAACATGGCGCCCTCAAGTGCCGGGGGAGAGCGGGAGCAGACGTGACGCTGCCAGACTGACTACTGGGCTGGGGTTCGGTAACTAAAGGTGGGACTCCTGTAGTCTACTCCGAGAAACAAGGCACTGAGGCCACACGTGTCTGGGTGGTGTGTGATGCTCCTCTGTCCTTATATAACTGCTTAAGGCCTCACTGACCTGGTAAGCTACATTGGCTAGGGGGCTACATTCCTGACGTCTGGTGTTGTTTTGTTTAAAAGAACGAAACGAAACTTAAGTCTGACGTTTACTTTGAATCAAATCACTGATACAACGGAAATACAACAATGTTATCACCTTTCTGACAGTAACATGTAACGCCAGACAGTCAGCGATGAGCACGTCACAACACGTATCATCAATTTAAACAGGGTGTTTACTCCTCTGCTGGTTGGACAGCTGACATGGGGTCCAGTCTGTACTGTCTGTAACAGGGGTGGTCCAGTCTGTAGTGTCTGTAACAGGGGTGGTCCAGTCTGTAGTGTCTGTAACAGGGGTGGTCCAGTCTGTACTGTCTGTAACAGGGGTGGTCCAGTCTGTACTGTCTGTAACAGGGGTGGTCCAGTCTCTACTGTATGTAACAGGGGTGGTCCAGTCTGTAGTGTCTGTAACAGGGGTGGTCCAGTCTGTAGTGTCTGTAACAGGGGTGGTCCAGTCTGTACTGTCTGTAACAGGGGTGGTCCAGTCTGTAGTGTCTGTAACAGGGGTGGTCCAGTCTGTACTGTCTGTAACAGGGGTGGTACAGTCTGTACTGTCTGTAACAGGGGTGGTCCAGTCTGTACTGTCTGTAACAGGGGTGGTCAAGTCTGTACTGTCTGTAACAGGGGTGGTCCAGTCTGTACTGTCTGTAACAGGGGTGGTCCAGTCTGTACTGTCTGTAACAGGGGTGGTCCAGTCTGTACTGTCTGTAACAGGGGTGGTCCAGTCTGTACTGTCTGTAACAGGGGTGGTCCAGTCTGTACTGTCTGTAACAGGGGTGGTCTAGTCTCTACTGTATGTAACAGGGGTGGTCCAGTCTGTACTGTCTGTAACAGGGGTGGTCAGGTCTGTACTGTCTGTAACAGGGGTGGTCCAGTCTGTACTGTCTGCAACAAGGGTGGTCCAGTCTGTACTGTCTGCAACAGGGGTGGTCCAGTCTGTACTGTCTGCAACAGGGGTGGTCCAGTCCGTACTGTCTGTAACAGGGGTGATCCAGTCTGTAACAGGGGTGGTCCAGTCCGTACTGTCTGTAACAGGGGTGGTCCAGTATGTACTGTCTGTACCAGGGGTGGTCCAGTCTTTACTGTCTGTAACAGGGGTGGTCCAGTCTTTACTGTCTGTAACAAGCGTGGTCCAGTCTTTACTGTCTATAACACGGGTGGTCCAGTCTGTACTGTCTGTAACAGGGGTGGTCCAGTCTTTACTGTACTGCCTGTAACAGGGGTGGTCCAGTCTTTACTGTCTGTAACAGGGGTGGTCCAGTCTGCACTGTCTGTAACAGGGGTGGTCCAGTCTGTACTGTCTGTAACAGGGGTGGTCCAGCCTGTACTGTCTGTAACAGGGGTTGACCAGTCTGTACTGTCTGTAACAGGGGTGGTCCAGTCTGTACTGTCTGTAACAGGGGTGATCCAGTCTGTACTGTCTGTAACAGGGGTGGTCCAGTCTGTCCAGTCTGTAACAGGGGTGGCCCAGTCTGTACTGTCTGTAACAGGGGTGGTCCAGTCTTTACTGTCTGTAACAGGGGTGGTCCAGTCTGTACTGTACTGTCTGTAACAGGGGTGGTCCAGTCTGTACTGTCTGTAACAGGGGTGGTCCTGTCTGTACTGTCTGCAACAGGGGTGGTCCAGTCTGTACTGTCTGCAACAGGGGTGGTCCAGTCTGTACTGTCTGCAACAGGGGTGGTCCAGTCTGTACTGTCTATAACAGGGGTGGTCCAGTTTGTACTGTACTGTCTGTAACAGGGGTGGTCCAGTCTGTACTGTACTGTCTGGAACAGGGGTGGTCCAGTCTCTAGTGTCTGTAACAGGGGTGATCCAGTCTGTACTGTCTGTAACAGGGGTGGTCGAGTCTGTACTGTCTGTAACAGGGGTGGTCCAGTCTGTACTGTCTGTAACAGGGGTGGTCCAGTCTGTACTGTCTGTAACAGGGGTGGTCGAGTCTGTACTGTCTGTAACAGGGGTGGTCGAGTCTGTACTGTCTGTAACAGGGGTGGTCCAGTCTGTACTGTCTGTAACAGGGGTGGTCCAGTCTTTACTGTCTGTAACAGGGGTGGTCCAGTCTGGACTGTCTGTAACAGGGGTGATCCAGTCTGTACTGTCTGTAACAGGGGTGGTCCAGTATGTACTGTCTGTACCAGGGGTGGTCCAGTCTTTACTGTCTGTAACAGGGGTGGTCCAGCCTGTACTGTCTGTAACAGGGGTTGACCAGTCTGGACTGTCTGTAACAGGGGTGATCCAGTCTGTACTGTCTGTAACAGGGGTGGTCCAGTATGTACTGTCTGTACCAGGGGTGGTCCAGTCTTTACTGTCTGTAACAGGGGTGGTCCAGCCTGTACTGTCTGTAACAGGGGTTGACCAGTCTGTACTGTCTGTAACAGGGGTGGTCCAGTCTGTACTGTCTGTAACAGGGGTGATCCAGTCTGTACTGTCTGTAACTGGGGTGGTCCAGTCTGTACTGTCTGTAACAGAGGTGGTCCAGTCTGTACTGTCTGCAACAGGGGTGGTCCAGTCTGTACTGTCTGTACCAGGGGTGGTCCAGTCTGTACTGTCTGTAACAGGGGTGGTCCAGTATGTACTGTCTGTCACAGGGGTGGTCCAGTCTGTACTGTCTGTAACAGGGGTGGTCCAGTCTGTACTGTCTGTAACAGGGGTGATCCAGTCTGTACTGTCTGTTACAGGGGTGGTCCAGTCTGTCCAGTCTGTAACAGGGGTAACCCAGTCTGTACTGTCTGTAACAGGGGTGGTCCAGTCTGTACTGTCTGTAACAGGGGTGGTCCAGTCTGTACTGTCTGTAACAGGGGTGGTCCAGTCTGTACTGTAGTCTGTAACAGGGGTGGTCCAGTCTGTACTGTCTGCAACAGGGGTGGTCCAGTCTGTACTGTCTGCAACAGGGGTGGTCCAGTCTGTACTGTCTGCAACAGGGGTGGTCCAGTCTGTACTGTCTATAACAGGGGTGGTCCAGTTTGTACTGTACTGTCTGTAACAGGGGTGGTCCAGTCTGTACTGTACTGTCTGGAACAGGGGTGGTCCAGTCTGTAGTGTCTGTAACAGGGGTGATCCAGTCTGTACTGTCTGTAACAGGGGTGGTCGAGTCTGTACTGTCTGTAACAGGGGTGGTCCAGTCTGTACTGTCTGTAACAGGGGTGGTCCAGTCTGTACTGTCTGTAACAGGGGTGGTCCAGTCTGTACTGTCTGTAACAGGGGTGGTCCAGTCTGTACTGTCTGTAACAGGGGTGGTCCAGTTTGTACTGTCTGTAACAGGGGTGGTCCAATCTGTACTGTACTGTCTGTAACAGGGGTGATCCAGTCTGTATTGTCTGTAACAGAGGAGGTCCAGTCTGTACTGTCTGTAACAGGGGTGGTCCAGTCTGTACTGTCTGTAACAGGGGTGGCCCAGTCTGTACTGTCTGTAACAGGGGTGGTCCAGTCTTTACCGTCTGTAACAGGGGTGGTCCAGTCTGGACTGTCTGTAACAGGGGTGATCCAGTCTGTACTGTCTGTAACAGGGGTGGTCCAGTATGTACTGTCTGTACCAGGGGTGGTCCAGTCTTTACTGTCTGTAACAGGGGTGGTCCAGTCTTTACTGTCTGTAACAGGGGTGATCCAGTATGTACTGTCTGTAACAGGGGTGGTCCAGTCTTTACTGTCTGTAACAGGGGTGGTCCAGTCTTTACTGTCTGTTACACGGGTGGTCCAGTCTGTACTGTCTGTAACAGGGGTGGTCCAGTCTTTACTGTACTGCCTGTAACAGGGGTGGTCCAGTCTTTACTGTCTGTAACAGGGGTGGTCCAGTCTGCACTGTCTGTAACAGGGGTGGTCCAGTCTGTACTGTCTGTACCAGGGGTGGTCCAGTCTGTACTGTCTGCAACAGAGGTTGTCCAGTCTGTACTGTCTGTAACAGGGTTGGTCCTGTCTGTACTGTCTGTAACAGGGGTGGTCCAGTCTGTCCAGTCTGTAACAGGGGTGGCCCAGTCTGTACTGTCTGTAACAGGGGTGGTCCAGTCTGTACTGTCTGTAACAGGGGTGGTCCAGTCTGTACTGTAGTCTGTTACAGGGGTGGTCCAGTCTTTACTGTCTGTAACAGGGGTGGTCCTGTCTGTACTGTCTGCAACAGGGGTGGTCCAGTCTGTACTGTCTGCAACAGGGGTGGTCCAGTCTGTACTGTCTGCAACAGGGGTGGTCCTGTCTGTACTGTCTGTAACAGGGGTGGTCCAGTCTGTACTGTACTGTCTGTAACAGGGGTGATCCAGTCTGTATTGTCTGTAACAGAGGAGGTCCAGTCTGTACTGTCTGTAACAGGGGTGGTCCAGTCTGTACTGTCTGTAACAGGGGTGGCCCAGTCTGTACTGTCTGTAACAGGGGTGGTCCAGTATGTACTGTCTGTAACAGGGGTGGTCCAGTCTGTCCAGTCTGTAACAGGGGTGGTCCTGTCTGTACTGTCTGCAACAGGGGTGGTCCAGTCTGTACTGTCTGCAACAGGGGTGGTCCAGTCTGTACTGTCTGCAACAGGGGTGGTCCAGTATGTACTGTCTATAACAGGGGTGGTCCAGTTTGTACTGTACTGTCTGTAACAGGGGTGGTCCAGTCTGTACTGTACTGTCTGGAACAGGGGTGGTCCAGTCTGTAG
The DNA here is from genome assembly GCF_016432855.1 of Salvelinus namaycush. Taxonomy (NCBI): domain Eukaryota; kingdom Metazoa; phylum Chordata; class Actinopteri; order Salmoniformes; family Salmonidae; genus Salvelinus; species Salvelinus namaycush. The sequence continues at coordinate 3,632 of NW_024061091.1, read as the reverse complement.
TGTCTGTAACAGGGGTGGTCGAGTCTGTACTGTCTGTAACAGGGGTGGTCCAGTCTGTACTGTCTGTAACAGGGGTGGTCCAGTCTTTACTGTCTGTAACAGGGGTGGTCGAGTCTGTACTGTCTGTAACAGGGGTGGTCCAGTCTGTACTGTCTGTAACAGGGGTGGTCCAGTTTGTACTGTCTGTAACAGGGGTGGTCCAGTCTGTATTGTCTGTAACAGAGGAGGTCCAGTCTTTACTGTCTGTAACAGGGGTGGTCCAGTCTGTACTGTCTGTAACAGGGGTGGTCCAGTCTGGACTGTCTGTAACAGGGGTGGTCCAGTCTTTACTGTACTGTCTGTAACAGGGGTGATCCAGTCTGTATTGTCTGTAACAGAGGAGGTCCAGTCTTTACTGTCTGTAACAGAGGAGGTCCAGTCTGTACTGTCTGTAACAGGGGTGGCCCAGTCTGTACTGTCTGTAACAGGGGTGGTCCAGTCTTTACTGTCTGTAACAGGGGTGGTCCAGTCTGGACTGTCTGTAACAGGGGTGGTCCAGTCTGTACTGTCTGTAACAGGGGTGGTCCAGTCTTTACTGTCTGTAACAGGGGTGGTCCAGTCTGGACTGTCTGTAACAGGGGTGGTCCAGTCTTTACTGTCTGTAACAGGGGTGGTCCAGTCTGGACTGTCTGTAACAGGGGTGATCCAGTCTGTACTGTCTGTAACAGGGGTGGTCCAGTCTGTACTGTCTGTAACAGGGATGGTCCAGTCTTTACTGTCTGTAACAGGGGTGGTCCAGTCTGGACTGTCTGTAACAGGGGTGATCCAGTCTGTACTGTCTTTAACAGGGGTGATCCAGTCTGTACTGTCTGTAACAGGGGTGGTCCAGTCTGTACTGTCTGTAACAGGGGTGGTCCAGTCTGTACTGTCTGTAACAGGGGTGGTCCAGTCTGTACTGTCTGTAACAGGGGTGGTCCAGTCTGTACTGTCTGTAACAGGGGTGGTCCAGTCTGTACTGTCTGTAACAGGGGTGATCCAGTCTGTACTGTCTGTAACAGGGGTGGTCCAGTCTTTACTGTCTGTAACAGGGGTGGTCCAGTCTGGACTGTCTGTAACAGGGGTGGTCCAGCCTGTACTGTCTGTAACAGGGGTGGTCCAGTATGTACTGTCTGTACCAGGGGTGGTCCAGTCTTTACTGTCTGTAACAGGGGTGGTCCAGCCTGTACTGTCTGTAACAGGGGTTGACCAGTCTGGACTGTCTGTAACAGGGGTGATCCAGTCTGTACTGTCTGTAACAGGGGTGGTCCAGTATGTACTGTCTGTACCAGGGGTGGTCCAGTCTTTACTGTCTGTAACAGGGGTGGTCCAGCCTGTACTGTCTGTAACAGGGGTTGACCAGTCTGTACTGTCTGTAACAGGGGTGGTCCAGTCTGTACTGTCTGTAACAGGGGTGATCCAGTCTGTACTGTCTGTAACTGGGGTGGTCCAGTCTGTACTGTCTGTAACAGAGGTGGTCCAGTCTGTACTGTCTGCAACAGGGGTGGTCCAGTCTGTACTGTCTGTACCAGGGGTGGTCCAGTCTGTACTGTCTGTAACAGGGGTGGTCCAGTATGTACTGTCTGTCACAGGGGTGGTCCAGTCTGTACTGTCTGTAACAGGGGTGGTCCAGTCTGTACTGTCTGTAACAGGGGTGATCCAGTCTGTACTGTCTGTTACAGGGGTGGTCCAGTCTGTCCAGTCTGTAACAGGGGTAACCCAGTCTGTACTGTCTGTAACAGGGGTGGTCCAGTCTGTACTGTCTGTAACAGGCGTGGTCCAGTCTGTACTGTCTGTAACAGGGGTGGTCCAGTCTGTACTGTAGTCTGTAACAGGGGTGGTCCAGTCTGTACTGTCTGCAACAGGGGTGGTCCAGTCTGTACTGTCTGCAACAGGGGTGGTCCAGTCTGTACTGTCTGCAACAGGGGTGGTCCAGTCTGTACTGTCTATAACAGGGGTGGTCCAGTTTGTACTGTACTGTCTGTAACAGGGGTGGTCCAGTCTGTACTGTACTGTCTGGAACAGGGGTGGTCCAGTCTGTAGTGTCTGTAACAGGGGTGATCCAGTCTGTACTGTCTGTAACAGGGGTGGTCGAGTCTGTACTGTCTGTAACAGGGGTGGTCCAGTCTGTACTGTCTGTAACAGGGGTGGTCCAGTCTGTACTGTCTGTAACAGGGGTGGTCCAGTCTGTACTGTCTGTAACAGGGGTGGTCCAGTCTGTACTGTCTGTAACAGGGGTGGTCCAGTTTGTACTGTCTGTAACAGGGGTGGTCCAATCTGTACTGTACTGTCTGTAACAGGGGTGATCCAGTCTGTATTGTCTGTAACAGAGGAGGTCCAGTCTGTACTGTCTGTAACAGGGGTGGTCCAGTCTGTACTGTCTGTAACAGGGGTGGCCCAGTCTGTACTGTCTGTAACAGGGGTGGTCCAGTCTTTACCGTCTGTAACAGGGGTGGTCCAGTCTGGACTGTCTGTAACAGGGGTGATCCAGTCTGTACTGTCTGTAACAGGGGTGGTCCAGTATGTACTGTCTGTACCAGGGGTGGTCCAGTCTTTACTGTCTGTAACAGGGGTGGTCCAGTCTTTACTGTCTGTAACAGGGGTGATCCAGTATGTACTGTCTGTAACAGGGGTGGTCCAGTCTTTACTGTCTGTAACAGGGGTGGTCCAGTCTTTACTGTCTGTTACACGGGTGGTCCAGTCTGTACTGTCTGTAACAGGGGTGGTCCAGTCTTTACTGTACTGCCTGTAACAGGGGTGGTCCAGTCTTTACTGTCTGTAACAGGGGTGGTCCAGTCTGCACTGTCTGTAACAGGGGTGGTCCAGTCTGTACTGTCTGTACCAGGGGTGGTCCAGTCTGTACTGTCTGCAACAGGGGTTGTCCAGTCTGTACTGTCTGTAACAGGGTTGGTCCTGTCTGTACTGTCTGTAACAGGGGTGGTCCAGTCTGTCCAGTCTGTAACAGGGGTGGCCCAGTCTGTACTGTCTGTAACAGGGGTGGTCCAGTCTGTACTGTCTGTAACAGGGGTGGTCCAGTCTGTACTGTAGTCTGTTACAGGGGTGGTCCAGTCTTTACTGTCTGTAACAGGGGTGGTCCTGTCTGTACTGTCTGCAACAGGGGTGGTCCAGTCTGTACTGTCTGCAACAGGGGTGGTCCAGTCTGTACTGTCTGCAACAGGGGTGGTCCTGTCTGTACTGTCTGTAACAGGGGTGGTCCAGTCTGTACTGTACTGTCTGTAACAGGGGTGATCCAGTCTGTATTGTCTGTAACAGAGGAGGTCCAGTCTGTACTGTCTGTAACAGGGGTGGTCCAGTCTGTACTGTCTGTAACAGGGGTGGCCCAGTCTGTACTGTCTGTAACAGGGGTGGTCCAGTATGTACTGTCTGTAACAGGGGTGGTCCAGTCTGTCCAGTCTGTAACAGGGGTGGTCCTGTCTGTACTGTCTGCAACAGGGGTGGTCCAGTCTGTACTGTCTGCAACAGGGGTGGTCCAGTCTGTACTGTCTGCAACAGGGGTGGTCCAGTATGTACTGTCTATAACAGGGGTGGTCCAGTTTGTACTGTACTGTCTGTAACAGGGGTGGTCCAGTCTGTACTGTACTGTCTGGAACAGGGTG